>NW_008580200.1:54695-97825 GCF_000520115.1 Aphanomyces invadans | reverse complement strand
CACGGATTCGAGAGCAGGAGTGAGGGGCTCATCGAGGGCAAGCGCGGGAAAACGTTCGAGAGCTGGAACAGAGGAGGCAGTGAGGATCGGCGCAGCAGGAATTGTCAAGTCGGTTATGTCAACTACGGGGGACGGTTCACGAGGGGAATGAGCGGTAGATTTGGGCAAGATGGTGGACAGAAGTGGTGGAAGAGGCACAACGGGGGGCGGGGTCAGTGGAGGCCGTCGTTTGCGCTGGACGACGTGGACCGGAGAAGATGCGGGAAGGACCAGGGTCGGCGGAGGAGTCAAGGGGCGCGGCAAAGTCGATGAAGAAGTGCGCAGAGGGGACGACGGCGAGATCACGTCGAGCGGGGGAAGGTCGGGTGGGAGTGTGGCCGAGGGGCTTCGCAGGAGGCTTGCAAAGTACTGGTCAGAGGATCGGCCCTTCTTGGTCGGCGCCCGGTGCTGCTGCTGCTTGGCTTTCTTTGACGCCTTTGGAACACCTGCTCTAGGCGTGTGGGACCTCGCCACTGCGGCCGTGTCTCTTTGGGGATGTATGTGGACGTAGTAAAGGCGTCCGGTGGCGACAGCGCCGCCGACGGCGACCATCCACGTGAGCCCCGCAATCGTGAGGCTCAGTGCGGACTGGTCCCATCCCCACAGCATCACCGTGAGTTGAAGCAGCTTGTGGGTGTGTCGCATAGCCCAGTAGAGGACGACCCATATCATGCCGTCTGGATGAAAGATGAAGCTCGTGAGCGAGAGCACCGTGAGCCACGCGAGGTAACGCGTTAGTTTGGACTTTTCCTGGCGCTGTTTGGTCGGGTAGTGGTCCGGCGCGGCGGCCGCGAGGCCGAGCGGCACCAGCAGCATCTGCAGGGGCACGACCATGATCGGTGGGGAATGCAAGATGAGGTCGAGGGCCCGTCCGTACGTTAGGAGTTTCGCCGTTTCGCAGGTCGGTTACACGGAAAAGACGCTGTTGTTGCGACCGTTACGAAACCACGACCGTCCGCGGTGTCGGCGGCGATGCAGCCATCGTTCCAGCGGCGCGAGTACGATGCGAATGCGAAGCAGTGGATGAAAGAGGTGACAGATTCACGCCCTCCTTTCGCACGTACGTGACCGAGTGGCGGGTAGGCACTCGTAAGCCGCCACGTGATCGACGAGCTCGAAGCCACGAACCGGAAGCTCCAGCACGAACTCGACCGCAAGGTACATCCGGCCACCGACCATGTCAAAGGCGACAGCCGTGCCCTCACTCTGTGGCGGTTGTGCATCCAGACCAACACGCTGAAGGCCATGGACGAGTGCGTGTCGTCTCTGGGCGCTTCTGCAAAGGTCAAGTTGGCTATGGAGGCGAAAATGGCGTCCGTGTCGACCTCGTCCAGCCCCGTCCCCGCGGATAAAACCAGCCCGAGGAGGTCGCCCCGAAAGCCACAAGACGCGTTGGTCCGGGGCGGGCCCGGTAACAAGTCAGGAGCACTTCATCACGAGTGACCAGCTCAACCATCCCTGTAGGTTCACGTACGGCAGCGAAGACTACTCGAACTACGTCAGCCAGTACAGCCCTACCAAGTACGTCACGTGGATGCATGCAACTCTTTCGCTCGGCTAACTCGATGGCAGGGACCGGGAGATTTCAAATCCCAAGTACACGCCGGCATCCGACGCCGATTCGAAGCCATCCCCACGGCGCCTTCGACATGACGCCCAAGTGTTTGGCAGCGGCACCGACGCCAACAAGTAAGCTCGGCAAGCGCTCCAACTTAACCGTGACCGCACCTGTGACGGCATGCAGATTCCACCATGGAAGCACCGAACATCTCGCGATCGTTGAACAGCACAGCCCAAAGAGGTTGGCGACACCCTCTCGTCGGACTGTGTCGAATCCATCCATGGCTGCAGGACTCGAGAAGTGACCGAGTGTCCCAAGAAGGAGCACGTGTTCATCTCTGGGTCACCTACGTTTCATCAGACGGCGGGCTATGCGAGCAGCTACCCAGGACAGGTTGCATCCGAGCCGTCGTCGCAGATCGTCACGACGGACTCACGTGTGCATGCTGCAGATAGACAGACAAGAGTTTGGGCGGAGTTGGCCCTTTCAATGGGAAGAGAAAGTGCTGCGGGAGACCAAGGACTTGTTTGGGAACGACAGGAAGCCGCCGCTGGCACACGTCCCGCTCTCCAAGTATACGACCCCTCGACCATCTCGCCACAACCCCACTGACGTGGCATGCAGGGCCGAGACCGACGCAATCGACAAGCTCATGCGCGAGAGCCCTAGGATTGTCGGCAACAACCACCACTTCGTCGACTTCAAGGGCTAGTCGGCGGCGTGGCGCGGCACGGCCATCGTGTAGGAAATAGAACGTCAGCAACAGGTAGCACTTAGTGAAAACGCATTTAAACGGGTGTTCTCATGTGGTTGGTGGATGGAAAATAATTCAAAGTTGACCTGGAACGATCCATCGCGATGGCGCTGCCGCCGGACTACGTCGACGGGCTGTACCGCAAGGTCCTGATGTCCGTGAAGGCATCGAATGCGATTCCGACGGACGACGAGGACTACCACTTCCAACACAAGTTTAACCAGGACTTCCGCGACGGTGTCGAGACGTTGGGAGTCCGCGTCACGGCGCTTCTCCATCGCCTCCGCAGTGCCAATTTCCCGCGCAACGACGACGTTGCCGACGACGACCTTGCCGACTTTGATCCGCTGGAAGAGAATGGGGCTCTCACGGATCTTGTGGACGGACTCCTGGAAAAAGCGTCCCAGCAAATCATTCGATTCCAAAAAGGCGAAGTCGACCCGTCGCCATCGACCGCCGCGGCGCCACCGGTCGTGCTTCCAACTCCCAGTAGCTCCAAGGTGTCGTCTAGACCACAGGACTCGTTCGAAGACAAGATTGACAACTCGGACGCGCCGTTTGTGTCCAAGTTGCGCGCCAAGTTGCACGCCGCCTCGACACCAGACGGCGGAAATCCCGTTGACGACGAAGACGAGATGTACCACCCCTACCGCAGCGAGATCACGAACCTTGCGTACCAGCCTTGGCAAGTTGAACCGACTGCGTCGCACCCAGGCATGATTTCCCTCGACGACGCCACCTACACGTACGTCGACACGGTGGACGGGCTGGCGTCGATGCTGGAGGCGCTCCAGGCCGTCCCGATGTTCGCCGTCGATCTGGAAAACCACAGCTTTCATTCGTTTCAGGGTTTTCTGTGCCTCATGCAGATCTCGACGTGGGATTGCGACTGGCTCGTCGACACGCTGGCCCTGCGGTCGCACCTCCACACGTTGAACGCGGTGTTCTGCGACCCGACCAAGCTCAAGGTCCTCCACGGCGCCGACTCGGACATCGTGTGGCTCCAGCGCGACCTTGGCATCTACATCGTCAATATGTTTGACACGGGCCAGGCGGCGCGCGCGCTGCAGTACCCTCGCTTCTCTCTGGCGTACCTGCTCCAGACGCACTGCGGCGTCACGGCCGACAAGCAGTACCAATTGGCGGACTGGCGCGTGCGACCGCTGGACGAGCACATGGTCAAGTACGCCAGAGAAGACACTCGATATTTGCTGTTCATCTACGAAGTCCTGAAGAAGGAGCTGCTCGCAGCGCCCACCAACTTGCTGTACCCGACGCTCAGCCGCAGCCAGACGCTGTGCTTGAGTGTGTACGAGAAGCCGCGCGTGCCGACTGCAGACGATGTTAGCCACCTGTGCTTTAAGCTCAAAACGACCGTCGGGCTCCAAGTCATCACAGACGCCCAAGTCGCGATCATGACGCAGCTCGTGTTGTGGCGGGATCGCCTCGCGCGGACCACGGACGAGTCCCCTGGCTACGTGTGCCCAAATGCGGTGCTCATGAAGATCACCAAGGGCCTGCCGGCGACGCCCGCCGCGCTCTTCCGGCTGTGCAATCCCATTCCGCCGCTCGTTCGAAAACACGCGTACGACATCACTGTACTGCTCAAGCAAACACTGGCTGGCGTCCACGAACAAGGCAAGGCGTCCGTCGCGGCGCAGCACACCGTCAAACCCATCGAGACAACGGTCGTGGGAAGTGTCGAGGTAACGGGGATCAGCACCCAGCTGGACGACTTCAAGGGCTGGACCAACGTCGTGGCGCGCAAGGCCAAGGCGTGTGCATCGTCAAGTCTCATCTCGCCGAAGAAACCCAAAGCTGCCAGAAAGACCCCCAGCGACGACGCCAAGGCGAGGCCACGTCTGTTTGCCCCAAGTGAAGGCGAGTTGGAAGGTCGTGCCGTCGATGTGTTGGAGAAAGTGCGGCAGGCGTTTGCTAGCAAGGAGTTTGTGATCGTGGATGTGTCGGGTGTCGCGGCCAGCGCGCCCACGGCACAACCCCCACTGACGCCGGTTCCACCAGCTATCAAGGAGGACGTGGCTGTGCCGCTGTCTCTCACGGAAAAGTACCCCAAGCTAAAGAAGCGGAAAGCAGCCGAGGCGCCAGCCACCGTCGACACAGATCACAAAAACGAGGAAGAAGACAAGGTGTCGTCGTTCCAGCCGTTCGACTACGCCAGCCAGACGCTGGCCAACTCGACGATGGACCTCGACATCAAGCCTGAGGTCCGATCCAAGCGAAAGAAGGGCGGCGGGTACAACCCGTTCGTGCAAGCGACGGACGACAGCGGCATGACAGCGATCAACCAGAAGAAGGGATACAACGCCCCGCGTAGTTCGACCTCTCGGTAGAAATGGATCTCTGGTCGTCACGTCCGCTCTTGTACATGCACAAAGGAAACGACGCGGAGGATCAACTCCGCACTAGGTAGGTAGGACCGACCGAATCATCGTTACGGCTGTTGGATTGAGGTCGCTGCATCCGGCGGCGTTGTACGCGACGCCGCGGACTCCGTCGCAGCCGCGCGCTCTTTCTTCGAGAAGATCGATTTGGATGGTCAAAAGTCACGCATATTGGCCAATCAGATGAGAGTTTTGAGATCTTTCGGGGAATTTCGAGCGCCGCCAGCTCACGAGATGGACGCGATGCGGTCGCTTCAGTGGATCGCGCTGCTCGAAAAGATCGACCGACGACACCTCGAAGCAACGTGGGTATATCCAAGTGTCCCCAAGGACCACCTGCAAGTGCTGCTCCATCGCATTAACATGGATGCGCCGCGACCCGACAAGTTCTTTGTAAAGTTCCAAGACGCATGGGTATACGCGAGTCACCCGTTGGTCGCGACCGAGGCCGTGGTAGTCGTTGCGAGCAAGGTATAGCGATCCCTGTGGTTGTCTTTCTCGAGCTGACTTTGTCAACGTGTTAGTGCTTTGACCCGGAGAAGTATGCCGCGTTGCTGGACGTATTGGTCGGCGAGTTCGAAGCCGCGTCGTCGTCCCCTCTGGCGCTGCTTCGCGTCTATCTTGAGCTCCTCACAGCGGGGCAGTACACCAACCCGTCGACCAACGTCTCGTTTGTGTGGAATAAGAATCAAGCGATCGCGCCGTACGTCCCTACCGCGTACACTCTACAGGTGGTGTGCGTCGGCCCGTCGTCGTTCGTCCTATCTCAGAGCAGCCCCCTTCCTCCTCCAGACATTTATGCACATGTTTCAAGACGACAGCGCGATCGTGTGGCTCGCGATCTTGGCCAAGAAGAGGTGCGCGGCGGCATGCACTTGTCGCGACTGCTCACACGCGGTAGAGTCGTCGTGGTGAGTGACACGGTCGACGAGCTGCTCGAGACAACGCGGTGTCTGCCGCAATTTGCATGGCATCGTCAAGTGCGTTGTGCCGCCCCCTCCACGGCGATGTTCCATAGGATGCGCTAGGACTGGAACATCCTGCGCCCGTTCACGAGACTGACCCGCGCGGAACTGCATGACCTTGACGCGATCGGAGTGTACATCGCTGGCGTGCTCGTTGCGGACCTTGTGCAAGCTTCCGCGCCGCCGCCATACGACGTTCTCGTCGATGGTGCGTGACCTTGTTGCCCATGCATTGCACCGCCATGACGGGTCTCTGTCGTAGTGTCCAAGCGCAGCGTGGTTGTGGCGGAAGGAGCAGCTGGCCTCCTCTTTGCAGGGATGGCCTGGCACAACGAATGCACAGAATTCGTGGCTCGGCTCCGCCGCCACCACCAACACGACGCGAACCACGTCTTGGACGACGTTGCGAACAAGACGTTGGGACTCATCGACTCGCTCAGGACGAACGCACTCACCACTGTCGATGGCATCGAGGTACACCGTTCCTTGGCGATCTCTACCCTACAACACTAAACTCGCAGGAACCGTTGATGTGGGCCGTCGCCGTGGCCGAAGAGCTCGTATAGGTGGACCCCCCCCACCGGTTAAACAATTCAACTGCGTGGTTGAGCTGCAATATGTCTAGCGCGCGTCACCGCGAACGATGGTGGCGATGTGGGGACGCACTTCGTTTCTGCCGCCGCGTGTCCGGGCTCGGGTGATCCCGCCTTCGCCTGTCGTTGTCGCGGCTGTCGGTACGCCGCCGCTTCCGCCCCCAGTCCCGCACATGCAACGGATTCCTCAGCGCCATGATGGATTCGCGCCTGACGTACACTCGTCAACACGCACGTCTTGGACAGAATTCGTCACCTTTGCATCGCGTCGCGATCTGTGTTTCCTTGATTGCGCTTGCTGTCGACGTCGTTAGTGAGTGCCTTTGGCACGGTCCATCCGTGAAACTGCGCCAGTTCGTCCATGCGGTTCGCGATCACTTGTCTCAGCGCCTGCGTGCATTCAAGTCAGGTTATTCCCCACGCGTCAAGGATGACACTACCTGCGTCGGAGTGGCGCGACTGGACGCTGACTTGCGCGGCAAGTCGTTGCGCTTCCGCTTCTTGTCTGCAGGGTCGTCGGCGTGTCGCGCACTCGATGGCGGCAACGGAGGCGCCGTGGGTTTCGCAGAGGTTGAGTCGAGTGGACGCCGATCCGTCAAGATGCTCTCAAGAAACCCATCGTAGTCTGACAGAGTCTACGAACAATGCAATGAGCCATGAGGTTGGCGGCGACGAACCTGAAAGCAGCCTTGTTGGACCGCCAACGCCACCACGAGCACTTTCCACAGCTCGACGACGAATTCATTCGTGCGACTCGACAGGAATTCGCTAAGTTCTTTCGCCATGATGTCGGGGTGACTGGTCTCGGGGTGCGCCACGAGGCGAAGGATAAAGTCGACGAGTGCCACGTCTGCCGACGCACTTGAGCTATCCACCTCCCTACACCCGCGTCATTCAAAGCACGCAGCGAGGGTTGACGCACCGTTGACACCACGATGAAACCCATCCACGCACATGGGGCGACGAAGCCAAGGCCGAGACGTCCAACCGCGCGAAGTCGGCGGGAATCGAAGTCCATGACATGCAGTGAACATGGAAGTTACGGGCGTCCGTCGTAATAGATAACACAGCACACTCGAGTGGGACATCGTCGCTCTTCGAAGGTTCAACGAGCGATGGAGCATGGTCCGCTTCCAAAGTCGACACATCAGTCGCACCCGCATCTTCGTCGTCGGTGAACGTGTGAACCGTTGCAACATCGAGGAAGTTCCGGGTGGGGTCTGCATCAGGATTGAATGCGATCACTTCGGGAAGCCTGTGTCGGTGGTATTGGGCCATGTGAGCGCGCTTGGTTTTTTGTTGGTAGAAGAACTACCATGGAATCCGTCACTTCAACACGGCTGGTCGACATAGTACCTGCGAGGATGGGGGCGAGCTGTCTCGACGAGAAATGCCATGGCAACGCTCCTACGGAAGTATGTAGTGAGCAGCTTGCATGCCGACAGAGACGGCGCAACCAAATGTCGTGGAAGAGCGGCTGGAGGGACAAAGTGCTCGGGGACGCATTTGCATGTGACGTTCTCGACGCCGGGGTAGAGTGCAATCTCAGTTTCTCTGAGAAACTCAAGAATGCGAGCTTCCATCGCTTCCAACTCTGTCTGCATGCGATGGTTTGCCGCCAATCGCGCATCGAGAGCACAGTCGATGTCTTCCAGCATCGTCGTCATGTTTTCTGGATGACAAACACCATGTCAAGTTATTTTAATTCCATATTCGTGTCGTGTATTTAATTGTTTCAGAGCGAAAAATTGAATGTTGCGGGGTGCACCCGCCAAATTTGAATTTGGCGCAACTGGAATGACAACGCGCGCACCGGAGCGGACAACAACCTCATGATGGCATCGCAAAAGGGGCGAGCACGGCAAACATCTCGACGAAGTACGAGCAGTGTCAATCGGTCAGTGCAAGATTCACGAGATATTGATACATTGGGAGAATCGACAGCGGCGGTGTCGCCGACGCGCGGTCGCCGTGCAACGTACGTTGATCTCACGATGGGGTGGACGATGTTGCGGATACGACACCCCCACGTGGACTCAGACATCTATCGCATCAGCCCAGTGTTTGCATATACGCAGCAAAGTGTAGCGACGCGTCTTGAAAGCTGGGATTGTTGACGCACGGATCCCGTCCCAGCGTGCACCCAGTCCACGCCACGTCAAACGCATCCTGGGACTCTAGGCGTCGCTTGCATGCTCTACACTTGCACCGCGTAGTGGTGTGAACTCGATTCGACCAAGTCCTGTGGCCCCATCCGTGCACATCGCAGAGGCGTCGTTCCCCACGGATATCCTTGTGTTGTGGTTTTGCATCCGTTTGCGCATAGAACCACCCATCCGTGGATTTCGATTGGTCGCTCCAACTGTGACACGGCGGCTTGATGCGCATATTCTTTGCGCCGCTCGATACACGGAAACCGTGGGCGATACCGTCCTCCGTGTCGATCCGCGCCGCGACCTCGCGCAGGTCCTTCCCCATCACCGTCGACATGCCGCGTCGCGTGCAGTCATCTCCCTTTTCACGATGTTTTCGCCAATCAAAGCGCATGGATTTCTTTGGAAGCATTGGATTGGTTGGATTTGAAAAGTTTCACCTACCCCTTTTCAATAGTTAAACCAAGTGACACAGTGATGCACCTCTGTCGCCGCAGGTTCGCCTGCACTCATTTTCACTTTTCCTCGGTCGGTGCAACATGGGAATCCTCGACATTGTGAAGCCTGGTGTCCTCACCGGCGACGAAGTGACTGCCGTGTACCAATACGCCAAGGATCATGGTTTTGCCATCCCTGCCGTCAACTGCACGAGCTCCAGCACTGTCAACGCCGTGCTCCAAGCGGCGCGCGACATCAAGTCTCCTGTGATCATTCAATTTTCGAACGGTGGGGCTGCTTTCTATGCTGGCAAGGGCATCTCGAACAAGGGTGAATTTGCCTCGATTGCTGGTGCTGTTGCTGGTGCCCACCACGTCCGTTTGATGGCGAAGCACTACGGTGTCCCGGTCATCCTTCACTCGGACCATTGTGCCAAGAAGCTCCTCCCTTGGTTTGATGGAATGCTCGCGGCCGACGAAGAATACTTCGCCGTCCACGGCGTGCCCCTGTTTTCGTCGCATATGTTGGACTTGTCTGAGGAATCCTTGGAAGAAAACGTCCACATCAGCAAGGAATACTTCAAGCGCATGGCCAAGATCAACTTGACCTTGGAAATTGAATTGGGTATTACCGGCGGTGAAGAAGACGGTGTTGACAACAGCGGCGTCGACAACTCGTCGTTGTACTCGCAACCCTCGGACATTTTGTACGCTTACGAACAATTGTCGGAAGTGTCGCACCGCTTCACCATTGCCGCTGCTTTCGGTAACGTGCACGGTGTGTACAAGCCTGGCAACGTGAAGCTGCACCCCGAGTTGTTGGAAGGCTTCCAAGCCCATGTTGCGGCCAAGCTGAACAACGGCATCACCAAGCCCGTGTTCTTTGTGTTCCACGGCGGCTCTGGCTCGACCGAATTGGAAATCCAAACTGCTGTCAAGGCCGGTGTCGTCAAGATGAACATCGACACGGACACGCAATGGGCGTACTGGAACGGTCTCCGCACGTTCTACAAGGAAAAGGAAGGGTACCTCCAAGGCCAAATCGGCAACCCCGAAGGTGCCGACAAGCCCAACAAGAAGTACTACGACCCCCGCGTGTGGGTGCGCAAGGCCGAAGAAGCCATGATCACGCGCGTGCATGAAGCTTTCCGCAACCTCAACAGCGCCAATGTGTTGTAACTATTCTACTAACTACTCTTGTCTCAACTCGCATCGTTCTGAATGTCCCCTCGCTTGATTTGCGTCCACGAGGACGCGAGTTTCTCCGACAGGAAGCCGGTCGGTGATCTTCCACGTGATGAAAACGTCGTTGAGGCGCCAACTCGTCGTCAACGATGATGTGAACGTGATACAGTCGGTTGGAAAGATGGACATGGGTTGCCTCGTACGTTCTGAGAGCAGCCAGAAGAGTGAGCGGCGCTTAGATCGATGCACCTGAAGCTGTTCGCTCGATGGGCCTCTGCGGTCGGCTTCCAGCGCTGCTCCCATCGCAAGGCGGCGACCCTTGCGTGGTTTCGTGACGCTGCCAGCGTGGTTTGACGCAGAACTTATGAAACTCGATATATTCGTTTTCAGAGGTCGATCAACCTTCGACAAATTCGAAAGGACGCGCGAGGTCACTCGAAGAGTTGCGACGGACGTGAAGATGGAGATGAACAAGGCGACGCTGCGGAAGATCTGCAAGGACCTGGACCTGTACAGCACGCCCAGCATCAACGATCGGTTGTATTTGCATTACAAGGTGCGACGACACTCGATGAGCACCATGACAACGTGTCGTAGGGCTTTCGTCGCATCGAAAACTTGGAGGAGTACACAAACGTCAAGGTCATCTGGCTCGAAGGCAACGGATTCAACAAGATTGAAGGGCTCACCGCATTGCGGGAGCTCCGGTCGCTGTTTCTCCATGAGAACCTCCTGGAAACGATCGAAGGGCTCGAGTCCCAGATTCATCTGGACACGTTGAACTTGACGCAAAACCACATCGCCAAGATCGAGAACCTCAGTCACATGACGGCGCTCACCGTGCGTCCATGCCGTCATCCAACTTCTCCCCCTTCACTCGTTGAATCGTCTAGAATTTATCCTTGAAGGGCAACTACCTCCGCACCGCACAAGACATTGAACACGTGCTGCAGATCCCGAGCCTGTCCGTCTTGGACATCCAAAGCAACCGCATTGCCGACCCCGCTGTGCTCGATATTTTGGCTCAAATGCCAAACCTCCGCGTGCTCTACTTGCAGGTACATGCAGCAATTCATAAGTGCGCGCAGGATTCATCTTGCGTTCAGGGCAACGATGTGGTCAAGCACATCAAGCAGTACCGAAAGACCGTCGTGGCGCGGTGCAAGAACTTGCGGTACTTGGATGACCGCCCCGTCTTTGACGACGAGCGGCGCCGGGTTAACGTACGCAGGAGTGTTGAAGTGCTCGCAAATGACCATGGAAGTTGCCGTAGGCATGGTACAAGGCGCTCGAGGAGACCAACGGCGACATGGAAGCGGCGCTCCAGGCCGAGCGCGACGAGTTGGCGGTGATCCGCCAGGAGAAGAAGGACAAGGACGAGGCCAACTTTCGATACTTTGAAGAAATCATGCGCCAAGGCAAGGCTGAGCGCGACCGCCGCGAGAAGGAACAAAACAATCAGCTGGACGAGGTAGTGCCGTCCCCTATGTGCTGTGTCGCGCAGGGCTGATCCGAGCTACAGCGGTCCCCATACAGCGGCGAGAAGATCCTTCCGGCCGAGGACTGCAAGCTCGTGCGGGAAGCTCGGGAGCGACGATGGGCGGACGTCGTAAACGACACCGTGCCGGTCCCACATGAACTAGCCATGCCTCCACCACCGCCGTCCAAGTTGGAGCCGGTCGAAGTTGACGCGGAGCGGCTCAAGTTGCTCCACAACTGTGCCGTCGTTGGCACGGGCGCGACGGCTGCGATGGATGCGTTCGTGAGTGAAAACTTTACCCTGGCAAAGGAGAAGGCGTCCACGAAGATCGAAGAGTTCAAAAACATGGACGGACCGCGTGGAGGATTCGCGGCAAGGCTTGCGGCCGCGCAGGACGACGTCGCCACGACGACGAAAGCTGTTGTAGCTCACACCAACATGACCGAGCTCGACTAGATTTACCACGTTATGAAGAGACTGGTATTGCAATGACCCAGTGGACGCGGTTGATACATGGCTCGCTGGACGCTGCCGCAAACTACTCGGAGTTGCACGAGCGGGACAGCAGATGTGGCGCATACCCCGCTCATGTATCTGGATCGATGGAGTCGCTTAGGACGATGGAGGAAGCGTCGCTCTCGCTGGCCACGCGCCGCACGTTTTGCAAAAGTACTGATCTAAACGGTCGAGCTGGAAGCCGCACTGAAGGCACGGGTCCG
The DNA here is from genome assembly GCF_000520115.1 of Aphanomyces invadans. Classification (NCBI taxonomy): domain Eukaryota; phylum Oomycota; class Saprolegniomycetes; order Saprolegniales; family Verrucalvaceae; genus Aphanomyces; species Aphanomyces invadans. Next base: position 85,537 of record NW_008580200.1, on the reverse strand, counting down.
AGTCGTGTCGACGGACGCGGCACGTCCACTCAGTTCCGTCCTCCGGCGGCCCAAAGATTGATCGAAATACTGCGTAGTAGTGCATGTGCTCTGCGTTGCGGAGCGTGATGCCGTCTTGGTCGAGCACGCGCTGGCGATCTTGGTCAAAGGTCGGCGGCTCCTTGAAGAGCTTGCCGAGCGGCGTCGTGCCCGCTCCTGAATCATGCCACATTAGCCAAACGCGCGATTTTTGGGATTGAGTACCTGTCTCTAGCGGAACTTTGTCGCGCCATCTCGAAAACGCTTCGGGAAAGGCAGCACGAAGGACAAATTTGCCGTGGACTGCGCCTCCGTGAGTCGCGACTAGATCATCTTTCGTGCAAGATAGCGCAAACGCCACGACGTCGGGCTGGATGAAGGGCTGGTAGACAGAGATACCGAGCGCTTGGCCGAGCTTCGTGGCGCAGAATTGCATATGGTTGGCAGCACGATTCCTCCACGCCTGGAGTTTCTCTTCGCTCAAGTTCGTCACGAAGGAATACCCGGCAAACATTTCGTCAGCGCCATCACCAGTAACGATGGAAGTGATGCCAAGGGATTTGGCATGCAGGAGTGCACGCGCGATGGCGACACCGCCGCGGAGTTCCATGGGGTCGAACGTCTCCAATGTCTTGACTGCGAGGTGCAACGCTCCTGAAGGAGAAGGATCCATAATAGACAGAGTATCAGCTATGGACACCACGTGGTGCGCCATCTTGGCGCGGTGGGCTATCTCCTGCGCATAGGTCAAGTCATGCTTGGGGTTCGTGATGTCTCGTCCACAAGACACAGTGATGGCATCAACGAACTTCCGCCCACCAATGGCTTCCGCAATGATAGATGTGTCTAGACCTCCCGAGAGGAGGATACAAGTCGCATCGTGCGGCGCCGATGCGATCGCATGAAGAACAACTCGTCGCGCTTCGATCGCCTTCGCATGTTTCTCGAACACTTCATCGTTTTCCATGGAAGTCCGACCAAGCCCGTGTGGCATGTCCGTATCCGGAATATCCTTTGCGAATCGCACGGTGACAAGACATATTAAAATTCGTAGAGTCAAACCCGACACACGATCTCGTATTGGTTGAAATTGAAGGAGATAACCACTCCTCCAACGAATTTTACTTCAAAATTGTCCAAAATTATGTTGAATTCGACGAAAGGATCAATTGTTGGATGAATCACCGAAATCATCGTATTTGATTTGTTGAAATTCTTTGGCAATCGTTTGTATCGACTGTCACCCCCCGAGCGGATGGCATAAAACTGGATGCTTCTGCCGTCGTTCGCGATTTCCTCATTTTCTCTCTCGAAGCGCCGACGACGACGATGGGCATCAACTCCCCTTACCACTCCTCCATGGAGAAGGAGATTGCAAAGGCATGCAAGATCCTGGATGCGTTCTTCAACCCCAAGCTGGATGCAGACAAGGCCGTGCCGTTCGAGCTTCTTCAAAACGCGGCAGGAATTGCATTCTTGACGGTGATCAAAGCAGGGATGATCTGGACCGGTAAAGTCGGCACAGGAATCGTCTTGTCCCGTCTGGAAGACGGCAGCTGGAGCCCGCCTTCGGGAATTGGTACTGCTGGTGTTGGCTTTGGAGCTGAAATTGGCGGGGAAATCATCGACTTTATGATTATTTTGGGGTCTCCCAGCGCCGTGCAAACGTTCAAGCGAGGCACACAGGTACATCTAGCACTCTCTTCATCATGAGAGCCACTCCTAACGTTCGAACCTTGAAGCTATCGGTGGGTGCTGGACTGGAATTGGCGGTCGGTCCCGTCGGTCGTGCAGGTGGTGCAAACGTCAATGCTGGCGGCAGCGGCCTGAGCAGCAACTACACATACAGTCACGCAAAGGGTCTCTTCGCCGGCGTCGGCCTGCATGGTTCGACGATCATGGTTCGTGGCGAACTCAACACAGCGTTTTACGGCCGAGAGGTGTCGCCCATGCAAATCCTTAGTGGCGCCGTCGCCCCGCCTCCGGGGTCGTGCGACCGCCTATTCGAAACTCTCCAACGCGCATGTATTGGCGATAGCTCGGGCGGTCGCTCCAGCGAGGTATGAAGACATCTCCGGTGCTGCCGCGACATTTTGACATGGATGTGTAGGCGTTCAACGCCGGCGACTACGGCGCACACCCTCTCACGGGCTACGGCGACTCGCATCGAACGAGACGATCATTCTCTGGGCAGCGCGACTCGACTTCGGCCTCCGGAGGGTTTGGTCACTCGGCGGCGCCTGCACGCCAGAGCTCCTTCAGTGGTACCACAGCGTCGGCGTCGTCGTCGGCAGCCTCCAACGGCCCGGACCCACGCCTTCGTCGATTTACTGGATACAAAACGGAGCAGGAAATTTATGCGCAGTACGCGAAGCCAGCCCAGGTGCCCGTTGCGGCCCCCACGACGACCACTTCGGCGCCGACTTCGAGCAACACTGCCCCGACGTCCACTTACGCCGGCATGGCCAGCACCGCCAGTTCAGCACCAACGTACCAACGCACGACGAGCCAGGTCCGAAGCGCTCCGGCGATCCCACCGCCGGCAGAAGGCTCCGAGACGAAGCAAGTGTTCACGGATGTGATCAACTTTATGACAACCCGCGTGCCGTATGCCGATATCCAGACGTTCAAGGAGAACTGCCGCCGATTCGGCCAGGACCAGATGTCTCTCGACGCGTACTTTTTCTATCTCAACTCGGTGTGTACGACGAGTCTTCTGCGCGAGCTCATCCCGAAGCTCGTGCGCCTCTTGCCGACCCACGAAAAGCGCACCGGGATGTGGGTAAGTCGATGGACACGTGAATGACGATGGATTTGCTCATGGCGACGGCGGCGTAGGACCTGTACGTGAAGCAAGTGTATTAAAGGGTGCTTACCAAACGAGATGACGAGAGGCTGTGGGATGTTGTGCTCGGGATGGAACCGTAATTGCATTCGTCGGAAAAGATGACGGATGTAGCATCGAGACGCTTGGAAACAACAAAGGGGGTGTTGGTGGTGGACAGGCGGTCTCGACTACGTTGATACTAGAGTGATGCGACGAGGACTCGATAGGTTGGACCATGCATAAGCTGTGGCGAGGGATGTGAATTCGTTGCAAGACGTGGATGAAGGCCCCATGTTGTCCATCCGCCGTCCGTCGGCGGCGCTGCTCTGGCGCTCGAACCGTTTCGATTCCGATTTTGTGTAACTGCAAACCGTTTCACGTGAGGAACAATAGGTCGGCGGCCATCGGACGGACGGGATGCTCCTGACGCAGGAAGAAATCGACTCGTGCCGGGAGTCGTTTGTCCACTTCGATAAGGATGGGTCGGGCACGATCGACAAGTACGAGCGGCAGTGCTGTCGACGTTGACATGGTCGTTGGCGTAGATACGAACTGGCCAAGGTGTTGGAAGCGATGGGGCAAAAGCCGAGCGAAGAAGAGTTGTTCCAGATGATCTCGGAAGTCGACGACGACCACAGCGGCGAGATCGAGTTCCCCGAGTTCCTTCGCGTCATCGAGACGCAGAAGCGGCGTGCAATGGAGTACGACGACGAGTCCGACTTTATCGACGCGTACGTGGCGTGCGGTGGCGGCCCCGGGAAAAGTGGCCACGTCGAACGGCGCGTCCTTGTCCACCTCATCAAGAAGGACTTTGGGCTCCCCATCGACATCGACAAGATGCTGGATGAGCTCGACACGGACGGCAGCGGCGAGATCGAGTACGATGAGTTCAAAGCGCTGCTGTCGCAGTAAGAAAGACATGTAGCATACAACTCGATTATTTTCGAATGTCCTGGGGAAGTGCCTTGCCGTACCCCGACCGGAACGTGGTCCCGACCGACCCTTCGTCGACCGCCGTCTTGGTCGATGGCTTCGCCCATTCGAGTTTGAGAATCAAATGATCGTATCCGTATCCTTGGAGCTTGTTCAGGGCCTTCTCGGCATCGCTTCGGTAGGCAAAGCTGACGAAGGCAAACCCGCGCGACTGGAACGTCTCGCGGTCCTTGGCCAGGTACACCCGCTCGAGCGGCCCGAACGCACGGAAGAGATCCTTCAAGTCGTCTTCGCGGGTTTCGGGGGAAATGTTTGTCACTCGGAGCGTCGCGCTGTCGTCGTCGCGAGAGGATTGACGCGCGTCGTCGCCACCTGCACCGCCGTCGCGGCGTTGAGAAGGCGGCACGTACTTGCCGGACGAAGCCCCGCTAAACGCAGACGCGAGGCGAGAGCCCGATGCTGCCGATGCAAACGACGACGACGGTGCAGCCTTTGTATCTTCAGCGGGTGGTGTGTTTTCCGCCAATTCGTCGGCGGTGGGAGGGGCCGAGTCCTTGTAAGGACACTTCAACGTCCAATGATCGCCGACCATACCGCAATGGCGGCACACCACGATCGAGGACGACTTGACACCAGAGAAGACCGACTCCTCTTCCTTCTTTTCGCCAGGTAAAATTTGATCCGCGTTCGGGTCGTCCATGCCCACAGTTTCGTTTGACAAGTATGTGACGTTGGTGTTGCCTTCTTCAGCGCCTTCGCCAAACTTGGCCCATGACTACAAGAAATCATCGGAGGTCAGATGGAACATGGGTGTAGGATCGACAGTGTTGCGACGTACCTTGCGCTCAATCACGCGCTTGCTGATTTTGTGGACGGTCTGGACCTTTTGGATCTTGGTCGTGACCTTGACCTTGTTCTTGTCGTCGTCAAACTTCCACGACACAATCGTGCGCACACCGTTCGCATCCGGTTCACTTTCCGTGCGCTGCGGCAGGAAGTCTTCATCTTCGTCGCCCCATCGTTGTTGGTTCCCGAACACCATCTTCCTTCGCACGTTCCGTTCGTTCGATTTGACTGGTCATGCCTCCTGTCAGGAGGACCGGATAACGTACTTCCTATCCGGATTCTTGACCATTCGCGCTGGGTGGTCTTCCTCTATTTTTCTTCAATTTTTACGCAATTTTGCTTGACGTGGGTTGTCTCGGTTTTAAATAACGTTTCTGTATAGTATACTCTTTCTCATATCCACGGATTCCAATGAATTCTCGATGCGAGTGAGCGGCCTTGCCTGCGATCTCAATCTCGTCCATTCGAAGCCTTCTTCGAGAACAAGCCGCATCAGAATGCGCGTGTCTATTGTATTCGCTCATCACGACGATCTACAGGGCTCGACAGGAGTTCTATTGTATTCGCTCAACTGGAGGATCCACAGGGCTCGACAGGAGTCCTTAGAGATCCAGCGGCTTAGCCAAAGGCTCCATGCCTCTCAGCGTCTGCCTTCTACGATGGTCGGTTCGTTTTGCACGAGTTAAAACAATTGTCCCAGTCGTTGTGCGCTAGAGATGTCAGGCGGCGTTTACACGTCACTGCGTCTGCGATGACGCCAAAGGTTGATGGTCCAGCAGCCAGCGACAAACTTTGGGGCAGAAGCAAGTAATGCACTGTCGGAAACGACCATACAAAATCCTATATATTTGGACGGCCGGTTGTTCAAGGGCCACCCATTTTCGATGGAGTTACGGCGCCGGTGCCACATCGCACGACTTTGATTGGCTTGCGCAAAGGATGCGGAATCACTTGATGTTTGTATGCAGCGTCGGACGTTGACATTTTAATGGAAAAGGCCAAAATATTTTTCCGAATATGCTGCGAGGGATTCCACGAACGCAAGTGATTGGTGGAAAATACGGCCATGCTCGAGGTAGGGTTCAAGCATTTGAGAAAATGTCCGTCCTTTCACCAATCAAAGTGCACAATTTCAGACATTTTTCACGAATGACCAGGTTTATACCCGAATGCGCCCATGTGGAGCATGGGAACCAATCGGTGGACCTGGTGCAATATAAAAAATCCATTCGAGTTCGAATTTATTCCAAGCGCCAGCTGTATACAAAAGCCAAGTGTTTGCCCACTCGTCACTCGACGAACAAATCCCATGACGGAAACCCACCAACTCGACGGCGTCCAAGCCTTCACTTCCGAACTCTCCGCGAAGGCATCAAGGTTCCAGCGCCGCCGCTAGATCCCTAGGTAGACTACACAGATGTCGGTGGACTTTCGCATACGTAAAAATCTGTCGCTGTCGATGACCGAGCCGATGCAAATCCCTGGGTCCACGTGCGAAGATGACAGTCCCGACGGCGTGTCGTCGTCCAAGAAGGCCAAATGCTTGCTTAACGCGTGTGTGATTGCTGCGCCCGCGATTGCCGGCTCCGCGATGTACGAAGTCAAACTGGCGTATAACAACAACAAGCAGACGAGCATGTTCAAGTCGAAGCAGGATTTCTTTGACCTCAAGAGCATGTTTCAGTTGCTTGCAATCACGAGCGCGAAGGGTTCTTGTGAGTTGTGCCAGGAGTGCGCTCAGCTGCCTTGCACCTCGATGGACGTGTCGTGCCGTGGCGACAATGCGTCTGCGATCCTGGACCTCTTCTTGTCCAGCTTGATCTCAAAGCTACAGTCTGTGGACCGTCGCTCAATCTCTGACTGCTCCAACCACATGGGCGTCGTTAAGATTATGACGGACTTCCTGGAACTGCGCAATGTCAAGTACTTTACCTCCAAGTCGGACGAGCACCAGTACGGAGAAGGCGACTTGTCGGTCTCTCACTGCTCGCTGTCCAAGAGTCTCTCGGAGCACTTTTCGTCGTTTGATTCTGTCTGTTAAGACCGTCCCCTCTGTCATCCTCTCGCTGAGGCTTGGTGCCTAGCGAACCATATTTAATACAATTTATGGGGACCCTTACCTCTGCATTTGTCTCTCCATCCGAACGACCTTGGACCCAACAAGTTGCTTACGCCGACTTCCTCGTTTGGAAGTGTCCATTGAGTGTGTTCTCAGGAGGCATGGCCCACGCCGCTCGTCAGGTAAACCGTCGAAGTACGGAAACCTGCAAATCCTTGAAGAGAATCTCACAATGTCGTCTCAGCATTTCAACGACGACCTGCGCGATCTCGTGTTGATTACGGTGTCGTGAGCTTGAAGGACACTCAACAGGCTCGCTCGATGCGCCAACGTGTGACGTGTTGACCTTGGTCGCCACGCAGGCTCTTCAGTCGCCATCCAACAGTCAACGTCAACGCCACATGCGTCAGCATCGAGGCAATATCCAGTGCCGGAAGCATGATGTGCTCTCACGTCTTCGTCAACCATGTCTGCCGCGTCGTTGGATGGACGGACTACGTGGCAATGTCCGGATAATCGCGCGCGAGATTTCGGAATTCAAATTTATTATCCGGACACTCCTCGGATTTCACCACCAGAGACGAGATGTCGACGACGGGAGACATGGCGAACAATGCTGCCAAGGTCAAGAAGCAGCTCCAAGCGATACACTACCCCTACGACGCATCTACAAGCGCGGACACATTGGCACGCGGAAGCGCGACAGATCACTTGGCAGAACTGCTTCGGATTCTCCATTATGCACTCCTCGATTACTCGCGGCACGTGGCCCAGCTCGTTCAAGCTGCCGTAAGGGTCTTCGTTGGCATGTCTATCTCACACACCATGTAGGATCTTGATCTGTACGGGAAGACCGACGTCAAGTTCGTAGATGGCGTCCTCCGCTTCGCGAGAGATCATTTGACATATTTTCCCAACCTCACCACGGCGCAACTCCTGTCACCGCAACACTTTCGTGAACGCAAGATGATTGTGTTGGCTGACCTTTTGGCGCATATTGCGCAAGTCCATATCGCAGGAAATCGACGACAGAAGCAGCAGCACGCCGTGTGGGTGCCCCCAACACAAAAAACGTCGTTACCCCCGAATCTCACTCGAGTACCATCTCATCACGTCATACCGGCACAAGTAGACGACAAGTCATCCCCATGGATAAACATGAATCTTGGACAACCTAAAGCCACGAGAATCATTCGCCATCCCCGAGAGGTCCACCCATCGACTGACGGCAATGACGTCCATGTGTCAGATACATTGCCGCCATCACGACACGTACAACGTGAGGCCGCATCACAACGATCCACACTTCCCACACAGAACGGGCCCACGTCCATAGAAGACGTCCCCACGCACAAAGTAACGTATTCCCCGTCTCCATTCTGACGTCGTGGACTCAGGAGATGGACCAGGACACATTGAATACAACTCGATCCGATCACGACATTGACAGCGGCAAGCGACGGATGTGGTACAACAACCAGCATGACGCACACAACGGAACCGACGACGACGACGACGACATGTACCCGCGGGCATCGATCCACGTCCGAAGAACCCCGTCGATTGACAAGGCACAGATTCCATCTCCCCCCAGACCTACGAACGCTTCGTACACATCCACTCCACCTCCTGATTCTTCGTCAGATCCCCCAACGTCCTCTGCAACATCGCACGATGCCGTCCTCCAAGCTCTTCTCCACGTACGACATCTTTTCCAACATCATGCGATCTGCCATCACGAGATTCATAATACTAGCTTGAGGAGAACGTGGCGTCCAAGCTGGATGCACTTAGCCGTGCGTTTGACGAAAAACTCGCTGCTCTCGACAACCGCGTTGCGCGGCTCGAAACCGTCCAGAGCGCCATGGCCATGCACTTTACCCCTTCCGCACCATCGTTGGCAACCTGTCAAGGGAGCCCGAACCAAGAAAACCCGGCCGACGCCCTGCCCACCCCACCCCGTGTCAAGTTGTCTTCGTTCCTCACTCAATCCGTCGACCGCCAGTACAAGTGGCCGCCGGAACCGAGTGTATTTGGCCACCAAAGCCGGCCATGACCCACGCCATTCCACGGCAACAAGCACAACGCCATGCACAAGAAACGGGGTTGTCTTACGCCCAGTACCGCTCCCCAGTAAAGTGGTTGTAAAAGTATGCGGCGCCCGACTGGTCGTCCTTGTACTGGGCCCATCCGTCGTTTGCCGTCGAGTGGTTGCCCGCTCCGCCGTCATAGTAATGGTACTGCCCAGCGTCATCGTAATACCCCACGTCGTCCTTGTACCCGTCCGCGTTGTAATATGCGCCGTAGTTGTCTTGCTGGTAGTCCTGCGCGGTGAGGGCCGTGCTGTAGCTGAGCAGCTGCGCCGCCACTTCGGTCGGGTTGGTGTAGCCAGGCCGGGTCCAGCTGGCCTCTTGCGTGCGAATGTTGAAAAAGTACGACGCCTGTGCGTTCTCGTCCCAGTACTCGACCCACTCGTCCTCCGTCGACACTTCGACCGCCGCGTCCTTGAGCGCGTTCTCGCGCTTTTGCCGCTCAAACTCCATCTGCCGCTGCATTTGCTTCAAGTTTCTCCTCGCAACGTATCCCTTTCCAGCCGCCTGGATCTTGCGCGCGGCCAAGTCCTTGTGTTTCTTGTCCTCGAGCCGCTGCTTCTCCCGCAGTTCCTTCTGTTTGAGCATGAGCTCGAGCTCCCGCGCTTCCTGCTCCTGCGCCCGCGCCTCTTCTTCCAGCAGCATCTTTATCTTGAGTCGGGCGTTTTCCTTTTCCTGTTTGGCTCTGAGCACCGCGCGCTGCTCTTCCGACTTGAGCGCGTCCAGCGCCGCCTGTTGCTCCCTCTTCATGCGGGAGATCTTGCGGCGCGTGAGATGCTTCCGCCCCCAGCCCTGAAGCTTGACTGCCGCGTGATGTTGCGCTAGTGTCTTGGTCTGCGCTGCCGTTTTTTCCTTTTCTTTTTCCAGAGCCTGTTCCTGCTTCCGCACGAGCTCCTTCGTCTTCATCGTGTCCAGCGTCGACAGGCTCTGCTTGAGCGCCATCGCGGCATCTTCTTCCTGCCGCCGCGTCGCCTCCGCGGCCTTTTGCCGCTCCCGTGCCTCGGCCGACGCCAGCCGCGCGCGCTCCATCTCGACCTCCCGCGCCCGTTGTTCGTCTTGTCGCAAACGCTCCAACGCGTCGTCCGTCCGCGACGCCTCCAAAATCGCCGTCAATTTTTCGTGTGCGATCATTTTCTGGTCCTGTGCGAGCTGGAACTGCGCGGCTTCGTTGCGGGCAGCGACTTCCTGGCGCAGGCGCATCGCTTCCTTCTCGATCGCGTCCTTCTCCATCAAGAGCTGCATCTTCATCGCGGCGAGCTCGGCCTCTTGCTCCCGCCGCAGCCGTGCAATCTCGTCGCTGGCTTTTTCGGACGCCAGCATGGCGATGCGCTTTTGGAATTCGACGCGGCGCTGGGCGAGCAACTTTGTCGCTTTCCGCTTCCGCAGCGCGCACTGAATGCGGATAACGGCATTTGCCTCTCGACGTTCGAGCTCGAGGCGCGCCAGCTTGACCTTGTGCTCACGCAGCCGGCGACGATACCGCTGCCGCGACAGGAACCCGCGGATGCAGCACTGAATGCGAATCGCCGCCTCTTCCTTGGCGTGCTTGACGAGCTTGGCAAGTGCTTCCTGGGCGCTGGACTGGTACAACGCGCGCTTTGCCGCTGCCTTCTTCCTTCCGAGCTTCCCCCGCACAGCGGATTGGATCTTGGTCGCGGCCACTTGGCGCTCTTGCCAAAGCAACTCTTCCCTCCGCTTCCGTTGCTGCAGGCGGTGCGCCTCCACGCGTGCTCGATTTCCTCGTGCAATGCTCTGGATTTTGACGGCGGCTGCCTTCTCTTCGAGGTCGATCGCGGCCTTCGCCTGCCGGCGCATGTGAACGGCCAGCCGCCCGTGGAATCCCCGCCACGCGACTTGTATCTTGAGCGCTGCGCGCTGCTGTTGCTCCTGGCGCCGCCGCAGCGCACGCTCCGCACTCAAGTGTGCGCAGAAAACGCGGCACTTGTACCCGCGGTACAGCGCCTGGACGCGAACAGCGCTCGATTGGCGAAGACGCTGGCGCTCCATCTCGAGCTCCTTCTTCGCCCGGAGCTTCAAGTGGTACGCATACCTATAACAAAGTTAGTGCAGCGCCACCGCAGGGGAGGATGTACCGGCCATTTTTGCCTCGCCATGCCGACTGAATCTTGAGCGCCGCTCGGTCGCGCCGCACCATGAGCCGCTTGATTGCCTTTTCGTCCCGCACGTGCTTGGCCCGTCGGCGTCCCTGTGTGCCTTTGAACTGGCTCTGGATTTTGATGGCAGCTGCCTTTTGCTGCCGCGTGCGCCCTGCTCGCCGCCGCCCCAGCATCCCTCGTCCCACGCGCTGGATGCGTCGGACGGCTGCCTCCCGCTGACGTGAGTCCCGGCGCCTCTTCGCCTCCCGCACCGCGAGGCGTCGTCGCCCGGCGCACTGAATTGTGGTCGCCGCGTCATGCTGCTGCCGCGTCTGGGCCACGGCCCTCGCAAATAGCTTTTGTTCGTACGATCGAAATGCGCGCTGGATGCGCGAGGCGGCGCGATGTTCGGCCTGCGTTTGAAAGAGGAGACGGCCGAGTTTGCGCCCGGCATACCCACGAAAGCATCGCTGGAGAAGCGATGCACACGCTTGCTCGAGGTTGGCCCGGCGGAGACGCAGGACGCGGCGCCGGCCGAGAAACCCTCGCACGACCCGCTGAAATTGGACGGCGCCGACATGCTGGAGATGTCGAACGACGGCAGTGCGAGAGAGGAACCCTCGCGCAAGTCGCTGAATCTCGAGGGCCGAAGCATGGCGCTCGTTCCGGGACTGCTCTCGCACGCCCGCGGCCCACGCAACCCACGCCCGCCCGAGCGACTTGAGCGTCCAGTTGTGCATGAGTGACGTGATGCGGGACCCGGCTTTGCACTTCAAGTATCGATCGGCTTTGGCTTTCGTCGCAAGGAATCGGAGGTAGTCGACCCATTTGTAGAACGCCCTCGCCTGAAAGTTGAGCAGGATGCGCGAGAAGAGCGCGTTCATTTTCTCGGCGCCCCACTTGTGACAGAAGAGCTGCGCTTTGAGCGACGTCACGGGCACGTTTGCCTGGACCCACTGCACGTCCTCCCTTACTTTCAGATCGAGCTCTTTGAGGCCGTACTCGGACAGCGCTAGCTCCCGCCGCAGCGACGTCATGTCGGTGGCCGCGCCAGGTCGGAGGCACGTGGGCGTCGGTCGGCTAAAGAATCGCTGGATGGCAGAGTTGAGCAAAGAGATGGCAACGAGATATGCGACGTACGTTATAGTGCTTCATGTGCTTCTTGGACTGGATCTGGCCCATCTTGAGCGGTGGTAGGGGTGAAAGCACCGTCATGGATGGCTGGGATGCGCCGAACGACGAGCCCGACTTGCCCAAGTGCTGCACGACCGCCAGAAGCCTACAGCCGCCAAGTGTGTGTGTGAGCTGCGATGAGGCAGGCAGGAGTCGCACCGCTTGCGGGCCTGCATCATCTGAATGAACTCGTTGAACTCGATCTGGCCGTTTCCGTCAGCGTCGGCCTGCGCGATGATCTCGTTAATGTCGGCCTCATCCAACGCGTCTTCGCCGACCGACTTGAGTAGAGTCCGCAGCTCATCGGGCGAGATCGCGCCGCTCTTGTCCACGTCAAATTCGTCAAATACGCTTCGATACTTTTGCTCCAAGTCGTCCGTTATGTCCCCAAGTGACGCCTCCAGCGCGCTCAGCTCGTCGGACGTCACACCGAGCTGCGATGCGACCGCCTCGGACACCGGCAGTTCGTTATTTTTGGTGAGAGATGCTGACGGGACGGTCAAGGCTGGTGGTGCTGTTGGAGAAGGAGCATGGCTGCTGGTGGCGCGGCGGCGACGGCGGTGCATTCGGTGCATCTCGTCGTCGACTTGATTCACGCTCGGCTTGGGCGAGTGCTTCACCGTCAGCGCCTCAACAGACTGTAGCCGCTTGCGGCGGCGAGTGACGTTAGTGGCCGGCTGGTAGCCGGGTCGGTCTGTCTGGAAGAGGCTCTTGAGCGCCTTGGCGTTGAGGTATAGAGGCCTACAGCGACGAGTCGGGTCGGACGACGGTCGTGCGATGGAAGCAGCACCTGTCCTTCGCCGCCACGGCCAATGGTGCATTGCGGGATGGCAGCGCCTGGTACAGCCATGGAATGGGGTCTCGTCCATTTGTGCTCATGTCTACGCTCTGCATAGTCCTTCAGGCCGACGGATTCGTCGGCGGCGGCGGCACCCGAACGGCAACGGTAACGCAACCGTTTTCGTGGAACGGTTACCAGCCACGGACCGTTACATCAGTTCACCTCGGATCCTTGAGAAAGGCGGCTGCTGGACAAGCTCCCTCCTCCTAACCACACAACTGTGGCGCATTCATAGCCACACAAGGATCCGGTGGACAACGAGCTCTTCATTATGCTTGGTTGTAGGTCCTGCTTACTCGGGCGATCGACTGGCCGGCGTCGATCCCATGAGTTTCGTCAGGACTAGAGCCAAGATCTGGTCCATCTTGGCCGCTCGTTCTTCCCGCCGCAACTCTATTTGGTCCCGAAAGGCCTCCCTTTCTCGCTCTCGCTGCTCTCGTTCGATGTGACGCGCCTCGCGGCGGTCTTCGCGCTCCTTTTCCCACATCTCCCTTCGCTCTTCAATCTGCCGCAGCCATTTTTCCCTTGACTTTTCCAGCATCCACAGCATCGACATGATCGAGGGCGAGTCGTCTTCAGAGGCACTACTTCTCCGACGCCGTTTGGGTGGCCGGTGTGGGTGTAGGGCTGAGGACCGGCTGCCGTGTCGTGCCGCAGGCCCTTCGGCAGGATGCATGCTACCGTTGGCGGTGTCAGTGCCTTCGTCAGTCGGCGCTGCGTGGACGTTCGTGTCCTGGTCGGGATGCAAGATCCGCATGGCCTCCATGACCTGACGCCGAGTCGGAGGCATGTTTGGCCGTTTTGTCGTGATTGTCCTGCCAAGGGCTGCGAGTTGGGCCGGTCGAAGAGTTGCAGCGGAAGCTGAGTCGCCAGGTGATGACAAAGGTGGCGCAGGGACGGGGGATTTTTCGGAGTTGTGGGACGGCGACAAGTCGTTCGGTATTGCGAGAATTCCCGTATCAGCTGCCGTGGCATTCTCTTGGGGCTCGGACGGTGCCGTGTCTCTACGCAAGCATGTCTTCTTTCGGTCAATGTCGCTCTGGATGCGCTTGGCTTGGGCGATGTGGTCACGGTTGGTCAACCCAGCTGAAGATCATCGTCGTCTCAGCATGCCTTCAGCGAAGCAGTGCTGTCGTACCTGAGTGGGGCGACAACGTGCAGAGGAGTCTGAACTTTCGCTTGATAGCAGATACGTCGCGGCGGTCTCCTTTTAGTCTGTGGAAATTGAACGCAATGGCGACGTCGTCCCATTCGGTGCTGTCCACAGGGACGATGTCGGCCACGCAAGTAAGCATGTCTACAAACAGTCACTGAGCGCCAAAACCCCACCTTTGGAGGATGGCATTCCACATACCTTGTTCTTCCAGCGGCCTCCATCCCTTGCCGCGACCTCGGCTTCCAGCGTCCTTCATCAATGCATGGAATGGCCGTCAATATCCGGAAGAATACATATTATCCGTACAAGATGAGACCAGATCGAAATCTTCATGTGGCGGCGGCGCGCGGCAACGGTGATCTTGGTGGAACGATGCTGCCGAGACTTCCTGTCCTGCCGCAACATCATCGTAGGACACTCGTTCTCTTGCTACAAGTCATATTCATGTGTAGGTGGTGACGTGCGACGAGAGCAGCGCGAATGCATGCCTTGATGCAGGATGCGAATTCACGCTGGTCGAATGACGTCAACCAGGGCTCTCTCACAGGCATACCGACTGCAGACATGCATGCAAGGGTGATACCGGCACTCTCCATGAGTTCTCTGCAGTGCAGGTTACGTGGTATGGTCGAGCAGGGGAGCACAAGCGTCCGCGTGAGCAGTCGACGATGTATGCACACCGTGACATTCTATGGCAGAACTTATCGGGTTTCACGGTATTGGTGTGGAAATCTTTTGAATTTCCGTGGAATGAATTCAATATGTGGAGCTCAGTATGGACTTGGGCTCAAATATATTTTAAAATCGGGTGACGGAGGGCTGCAGCGCCGCCGCCGCAACACGCCACACCGTCCGTCCGCGACGACGCTCTAACTCGGGGGAAGCGATGGAAGAGAAGAACCTGCTCTTGGTACGTACGACGGGCGCGTGTGAGTGCGGGGTCGAGGCGGCGTCTAATGTGTCGATAGAATGGCGAAATTCTGCTCAATCGATGGCGTGTCGTGGAGAAAATCGGCGAGGGCACGTTCAGTCAAATCTACACAGCGTCCGACATGACAAACTCGTCACACCGAGTTGCTGTCAAGGTCGAGGCGCCGAGCCAGATGAAGCCCGTGCTGGAATGGGAAAGCCAAGTGCTTGTGGCACTGCAACGCAAGAGTCCATACGTGTGCAAGTATCACCACCACGGCAAACATGGCGAGAATTTCATCCTGGTCATGGAGTTGCTCGGCGACAACATGTCGAAAATTCGCCAGCAGCCAGACGCGGTCCACGGCGTCCCGTTGACCAAGTGCGTGTCGGCGGCAATTCAAATGCTCGACTGCCTCGAGTCGTTCCACCATGCTGGGTTCATCCACCGCGACATCAAGGCGTCCAACTTTGCGCTGTCGAACGGCAAGGACCCAAAGTACGTGCGTGCGCATCGATCCGGCGTGACCACGTGGTGCTGGGCTCACGCAACTGACCGTGCGTAGACGCTACTTTATCATTGACTTTGGGCTGTCCAAGCAGCACCTGGACCCGCAAGGCGCGCCGATTCCACCGCGCGACAAAGCTGAATTCCGTGGCACGTCCATGTACGCGTCGCTCCAGGCACATCGCCGCGAAGATCTTGGTCGGCGCGACGATTTATGGTCGTGGATGTATCTCGTCCTCGACTTTGTGCGCGGCGAACTCCCGTGGGCCCACGACGCCCAAAAGAAGAACCGAGAGGTCGTCGTTGAGCTCAAGGAGTACTTCACGGAGCAGCACCCCGAGCAGATGGTGGAGGGGCTGCCGGGCGCGCGCCACCTCCTCGCGATCATGGAGTACCTCAAGACGCTCGGGTACGGCGACGTGCCCAACTACAGCTACATCCGCAAGGCAATCAAGGCCGTCGAGGACGTGAACGACGAGGCGAGTCTGCTGCACGAGTGGGACGCCCTCCGGGACACCAAGGATCGCGCGGCCAAGTGGGTCAAGGCGCTGAAGCAAGGCGTCATGGACGACGACATGCTGCTCAAGGTTGCCAAGCACTACGGGTCATTCTTTGGGCTAGAGGACGCGCCCGATCGATTCAAGATGCAGGAGCACATTTGGAAAGTGGAAAAACGACTGAAAACGCAAACGTTGTCGGTGCTGCCGCCGACGATCCAGTCGTACGGAGAGCGCCGGCAGGCCGAGCAGAGGAAAAAGGTCGAGTCGCTGCAGCGGCGAAGAGAGGCCGACATGGCAGTACGACAAAACTTGGGCTCGGTAAAGCGCTTGACCCAACAGCTTGTCACGCCACCGTCCACGTTGTTGCCAGGTACGTGCTTGCTACTGTTTTGCTTGCATACGTCGCTAGCCGATGGTCTCATGTGCAGCAGTAGATATCCAGCAGGACGCCGCCCGCGTCAAGCTCTCGACCAACACGTCCGCGCTTCTCGTCCCGGGGGAATCGCCGACCGTCGGCACTCCGACCAACGTGGTCGTCGAGATGGACATTTCGCCACTGCCGCAGGACAAAGCCGTGACCATGCCAGCTCCTAGAAACGACGACAGACCTTCCCGGCCACCCAAACGGTCTCGGTGGGACGCATAAGCCAGTGATTTAGTAAAGATTTGGTCGCAATCGTCGCGAGGTCCAAAATGGATGGCGTTCGTGCAGTTACGGAGGTTTCGCCATAAGAAAACGTCGCCGCCGATGCGAGACGATGCCAACCCGCGCCGCACGCCGCTTCCGTCGCTGCGGACCATGTACCAGCGCCTACACACCATGTCGCCGTTCGTGCGGAGCAAGAGCAACAAGAACATCGTGGTGAACCCGACCATCGTCGACCTCGTGGCCGATCCGCTGGCCAAAGTTGGCGACAAATTGCATCACGTCGCGCCCGGCACGTACGAAGACGTCGTCGAGCGATTCCAGGCCGCGCGCCGCGACGTGCTCGAGGGCCACAAGAACGTTGCGATCGAAGAGAGTGTGCCCCACGTCGGCCTTGTCAAGGATTTGCTCCCGTCGATGGGGCAAGCGCCAACGACCGCCACGACCACGTGGACGTTGAATGTACGTGGGGATGCTGACCGCACCATTCTCACGAACGCTTGCTTCTAGGACATTCTGAACGAGATCCAAGTCGAGAAGAAGCTTCTGCAGCAGAACGTACGCGTCCTGTTGCAGCAGCGCCGCCTGAAGACGTTGTGGCCATTGTAGAAGCACGTGCTATGGGCGCAAGCCGAGCAGCAGGTGCAGAGCGTCGTCGCTTCCGCGGGACAGCCGCCGCAACTCGACGCATGCGAGGTGCGACCGCTCCATCGACGCACGCGACGACTTACTCGATCGAAGGCTGCACTGGAAGGCGCGGGGGTCGGCGCCGACCTCATCGCCGCCATTGTCAAAAACAGTGTAACGTTTGCTCAGGTGCCTGCGGTCCATCAATTGCTGTCGGCCCATCCAGAGATCGAAGCCGTGATCCAGACGGTGCAAAGGCACTACGTCGCGGCGGCGGATGGACAGCGTGCCGACCGGAACATGGTTCGCCTCGAGGCCGGGAAGGAGCACAACGACCTCGGACGACGTCCCATCACACCGGTGGGTACGAATTGCAACATGCTGTCGAGTGAAAGCGCAGCGATCGCAGGACAACGTACCGGTGGCCGCGACCAGTCGGTTGTACGACGTGCCG
This sequence comes from Aphanomyces invadans, assembly GCF_000520115.1. Lineage (NCBI taxonomy): Eukaryota > Oomycota > Saprolegniomycetes > Saprolegniales > Verrucalvaceae > Aphanomyces > Aphanomyces invadans. The sequence continues at coordinate 67,854 of NW_008580200.1, read as the reverse complement.
CTGTCCTTGTTCAAGGGCCTTACGCGGACGTCGCCGCGGCGTTCCGGCGACAAGCAGCGCGACCTCCTCGACATGCTGACGGCGCTCGCGAACCAAGTCGTCGATGAAAAAGTCGACGAGATCAAGCTGAGCCTGGTCGAAGCGAGCAATGCAAGCCACGCATTGTACACCGCCATCACGTTCATCGTGCTGTCTGCCATGTTTGGCGCGCTCAGCCTCTTTTTGCTGTCCCTCGTACCGACGCTCCACGACCGTCCGTTTCTCACCGATACATCAATGGATGGTTCGTAGTGGTTCACGCAATTCCTCAACGTGTACCTGTCCCTGTCGTACCTCGTCGCGCTCATCACCGCGTCGGGGTCGGCCATCTTCCTTGGCGTGCTGGTACGTGCTTCTCGGACGTGTGCTGCTGCCTCCCGACGGCCTCTAGTTTGCGTATGTCGGGTTACGGATCGTCAAAAACACGATGAAGTCGCTCCAGACGATCCTGTTGAGCCCGCAGCCCGCTCGGTCATCACACGCGCGACGTCCGCCGTCGGAGGCGATGGCCGCCTCCGATTCCGCGGCACCGCGAGGCACCCGCTCCTTCGCGGTGCGCCGACCCATGGACAAGCTGACGTCGTTGCTGGCAAAGAAAGGCCGGTCGCCCGTTCGTGCGCCAGTCGTGACGAACAATGAGGTCGCGGCAAGCATGCCGACTCTCCCAGAAACGGTACGCCATCACGTGCACGCGTCCGATGACGTCACGATCGCCGAGATGCATCATCGCCCGTGCCGCCGCATGGACCAAATTCCCGAAGAAAAATCCCATGGCGAGTGCGACGCAACTTGGCACGAAACGAGTTGCCCACCACCGCCCATCAACGAACGTGCGGAGGCGCATGCGGCCACCTGCCGCGCCGCACCTGTCGTCCTCCAGGTTCGGCGCTCCTCCGGCCATCCCTCGTTGTTGATCTCGGTGGAGAACCGCGTGGCGGAAGCCTCTGTCGACGTCCGCCAAGTCGACGTTGAAGTGCTCGGCAACGCAACGTCCGGAGCGGCGCCGGACGCACGAAAGCAGCACGGCACCACCATTTCGACGCAATGTCCATCCCGTCGTCGTCATGGTCCGATGGTTCGTCCAGCGAAACGCCGCCACAGACGTTGCGATCGCAGCCGATGCAGCGCGTTCTCCCACCGCTGTCGAGCATGGCGGGCCTCGAGACAAAGGAAAAACGTTGCGTGCGATGGCTGGAAACGATTGACGTGGAGCGAGCATTCGTTCGCACGACGGCATTTCCCACCGTGGCGCAACGCCGCCGTCGTCACAACCCACTCGCGCCATGACTGTGTGACGACCGTCGGTGAAAAGGCATCCATGTCCAAGGCGGCTGCAGCACGCAGGTGGCAGGGGCGGCTAACGGGCGTCCCGAGTGCGACGGCGGCGCCAACAAGCCAACCTGGGCCACATCTGGCGGCACGGACCGCCGCGATTGCATTCGTGCGCCGGATCATGGACCAAGCCGTTGCAACAGGTCCGCTCCCTCGATGCACCCACGACGCTGCTGGCAAAACAGCGACCATGCAAGACTCGAACGATGCGCATGCGACGTAGCGCAGCATGCCGCACTCACGACCCTCGACAGTGTTGTTCCGGTCATTCTCGTGGGTGGCCTACGCAAACTCGCTTGGCCAGCCACCCCAAGGGCCTACCAGCACACGTAAGCGCAAAAATCTCAACAACGTCGTGCACATACGACCCAACTTGCCACAGCGACGGGACTTTGGGAAACACAATGTACGACTCGTAAGGCACCTGGACGACTGCGTCGCTGAACGTCCCGATGACGTGGTTAGCAGGCACGTGTTCAAAATTGGTGGCGCCGTGACCGTTGGCCCACTCAAACCCAGACGAGGGAAGCCGAAAGACCTAGGACACGGCGTCGTGATGTGTTGGTGTTGGAGCAGTCCGACCTCGGTAATCTCGAATACAGTGTTTGGGGGGGTTGGGGCGGCATGGACGGGTGGGCCGGCCACCATGGACATTTCGTTGGCCAAGATGCGTATCACCGACTCGAACACGAGCTCGGCGCGAGATGTGTCGCCGGCGATCCCGCTCTCAAAGATCATGCCGACGCCACCGTGAGCTCCCGTGTATTCGTCCGTCAATGCGATTCCGCCGGCCAGGATGTACAACGGGTCGTGAAGGAGGACGTTGCACGGAAACCACCTGACGTCGGGATCACGCCGTGGTGTTTATGCGGGCGCGCATGCCTACCGGCCGACGGCGTAGTGCTGTGGGGTGAGCGGTCCGGCCATTTTCAAAAACGGTTCCGACGGCTTGTTCGTGGCATGGAGGTCCAGCACCAAATCGCTTTGCTAGAACTCACGTGGAGTGCACAAAGGTCGACAATCTCGGTGTACCTGCAGGAACGGCGCGATTTCTCGCGCCCGTGCTTGTTCGTACGGCTGGGACGAGTCGGTCGACGATGAGTCGAGGACAGACATCGTGAAGCATCGATTCAAATCCGCGTGCGGCGCGCTCCCACGCTGGTTCAATTCAATAGCCTTTGGGTTGCCCAAGATGAGCGTCAGCGTCCCAGACAGCAGAGGCGGACATCTCTTCTTGAGCCACTCGACGACGTGAACTCCAGTCAGTTCGTTCCCGTGCACCCCTACAACAACCCTGTAGACACGGGCCAATCCAGCACGGATCCAACGGAGGGTCTACCTCCCAAGACTGTCACATGCTTCCCAGTCGGCACACTGCCCACCGCTTGCCAGATGCAATGGCCAATTTCGCGAAAGGTTGCCATGACGGAGCCGCCGGTCGACGACGATGCTCGCTCGCTTCAGCTGTGTATCCGGATAACTTACACGGATAATATTTAAGCTTTTTCAGCCAATGAAGAGCATTCAAGCCCATTATTTCATCCAATCAAACATATCCATGCTTAGCCAATCCCAGTCAAAGCGCATCACATGATCTTCAACTGGGGTGGCGCACCGCGCGGCGGCCTTTCACGATGGCGTGCGGGTCGATGGCGTGGAGAGAGCTCCAGCGGGAGAACGAGTACCTTCGCCACGAGCTTGACCTCTTTCGCGGCGTCATGTGTGTGTTCATAGACGACTTGAACGTCAAGAACGAACAGTCGAGCACGTCATGAACAGGTACGTCCGTCCCCACCGCCGCAACCCTTCGACTTGGACTGCGTGCATGTACAGCTTAAGAGCCAAGAGTTTACTCGAAGCACAAAGCGAACGAGCAACTCCTCCGGTCCAAACTTACCCACTTAAAGGTGCTCCCCCGGGTGAAGTACTCGAGATCGAATGCTCACATTGTGGTGTGTTCTTCGCGCCAAAGACGTGAGCTTTGCACGCGTATAGAAGGAACTGGGCATTGCCCACAGTCAACTCCACGGGTATTTTCGTCGAAATGTACACGAACGGAAGATGAGGACCATTGTAGGCGATCGGGGGCGACTGCAGCTCAGGCGCTTTCCTGCGCGACGACCTGTTCCTCCATGGTTTCAGCTACCTGGACGCAGCAGGTCTGGGCATTTGCCGAGCATGGCACGACATGGTGATGGTCGAAGGCGTGTGGGAGGCTTTGTATGGCCGTCGGTAGAGAGATCGTCTCGATCTTCCGCCTGCCAACCCGGGACCGTCAGCGCGATCGAGTGGGCCGGCAAGAACAACTCGCGCCATCTTCTCGAGCAGAATTGGACGACTGGACAAGCCGTCGTCTCCACGTTGAGCAGACACAACGGGACTGTGACGTGCCTCGAGTTTGCCGGGCTGGAAAGGGTACAACTGCAAACGTGAGCAACTTCAAACGAGCGCAGGTGACTGGGTCTGACGATGGGAGCGTGATGCTGTCGTCGGTCGCGCCTCGGTCGGACGGTACGATGGCCTTCTTGTTTGCGCACGCGATGGTGACTAGACGAGCTCCCGCCCCGCGTCGATGTTCGCTCAGCAGCACACCACCGACAGGTCCGCTCGCCGTTCCTCGAACGTACAATGCGCTCCAGGACGAGTCGACTCGCACAAACTGCACTCGTTCTATGGCCACGACGGCCCTGGCATTGCGCTTGGATGGCGCGACGCGCATCAGCGGTTCCAACACGATCAAGTTGTGGAGCGTCCAGGCACGGTCCGCAGTCTCGGTTCACGACGGCGTCGTCGGGGACATGCATCCACACGCTGCGCGCGCACACACTGACTGAGTCCGCAGCGTGTCCGGGCGAAGAATCGCCAGCGATTCGTGTGAAAACTCTTGGGACGCTGCCGCTGCGAACGTCGTCGTTCGTGGACGCCATGGCCCACCCCATCTCACTGCCTCCAGGTGCGACCCCATCGAACTGTATCCTTCCCCCACTTCAAAATGGATGGGGACGCGTCATCGCGACGGGATGTCGGCGGCGCGGGATGTGCATCGATACGTCCAAGAGTTTGCCAGCCACGTGAGCGGGAATATGAGGTCAATGGGCTCCACGTGCGACGATTCGTCCATGATGGTGGGGCATGTTCGACCAACCGATCGGGGTTGTACATCGAGCGGGACGAGGTCGTCCGCGGCAACGCTGCCATCAAAGTTCCTGGGACCGGGTCGTGCGTCGCCACCATGCACACGTCATGTGCGTCGACGTACGGCCGCGAGATCGTGTCGGGCTCGTACGACACAACGATAAAAAATGTGGGACCTGCGGCGCCCGTTCACGTGGCCACTCGGCCGCCGTGTTTGCGCTGCAAGCCGACGCGGATCGTCTCGGGCAGCGCGGACATGCCAGTCAAGATCTTTAACTCTTTCATCATCTCTAAGCAGCAACATCGCGTGGTGGTCATTCGATGTGCTGTCGTAGTACTCCTAAACGAGGAGACCCTTGGTGCTCGGGACTCCAGCGGTCGCATCCACGGCGACGGCCTGGCGCAGCGCGCGGGCAAACGCCTTGAACGCCGCCTCGCTCTTGTGGTGGTCATTCGACCCCTTGAGCACGTCCGCATGCAACGTCAGCCGCGCGCTGCTCGCAAACGACACAAAAAAGTGCGGAATCATCTCGGTCGACAGGGTTCCAATGTTTGGGCGCACCAACTTGAGCTCGATCCAGCTCGACGCGCGGCTCGAGATGTCGACAACGACCTGGGCAAGAGCTTCGTCCAGAGGCACGAGCGCCGACCCGAACCGCGCGATTCCTTGGCGTTTTCCGAGCGCCTAGGCATCGGCTGCAGGACGATCGACGGACTCGGCAACCTACCTTGTCAAAAGCCTCCCCGAACGCGAGCCCGCAGTCCTCGACCGTGTGGTGATCATCGATCCAAGTGTCGCCCTTGCACACAAGGACGAGGTTGAATCGCGCGTGTTTCGCGACTGCGTCCAGCATGTGGTCCAAAAACCCGATCCCGGTGTTCACCTGGGGCACGGTGTCACACGGCGGCCTACCGCTCGATGCACGTACCTCACACTGCCCAGACCCGTCCAAGTTGAGCTGGACTTGAATCGATGTTTCTTTGGTCTTCCGAGTGACGCAGCTCACGCGGGCACCGGTGAAGAAGTGCGCAGTGTCGGTGACGACTGCCGTGTTTGGTGGGCGGACGATGTCGAGAAGCTCGTCGCAGCCGGGGCGCAGCACCCGTGTGGCCCCGGAGGCTATTAATTTCGGCGTAATGGACGGCTCCGCGTTCTCCAGGATGCTCTTGGCATAGACTTGAGGAGTCAGCACGCCAATCGCAGCAACGTGCGCCTGTGCGGCAGCGACAATGTCGTCGACAGTGTCGCCGAGCATGGCAGCTTCGCTGGGTGCGACGCCCAGCGCCTTCAACGCGAGGACGATCGGGGCAGGAGACGGTTTCGGAGGGGCATCTTCCATGCAGATCATGGTTGGAAACAAGTCTTCGAGTCTACGATCGTGGCATTGTCAGGAAGGACGAGGAAACGGGCAGCGCACTCGAAATCCTTGAGAAATTTGATGCAATCCTTCTTGGGACGCCCCGTGACCACCGCCATTCCATTTGGAAGTCGACGATGCAGCTCTTCCAAGAGCCCCTTGGACGGGAGCAGCGTTTCGAGGCGGTACAGACCTGGCGTCCCGTCCGTGCCTTGGTAGATCTCTTCAAATGCAACTGTGACTTGCTCGAGGGTGACCTCGACCGACTTGGACGTGATCAAGCGGTGGGTCAGCACCCAATCGTTATTGGCGTTGCCTGCCAGTTTGGCGTCGTCAATGTCGACGTGGGTCACCGTGACGCCAAACCTTGCCGCCGTCGACACGATGGCTGCTCGATACGACCGCGACACTTCGGCGAGGACGCCGTCCATGTCCCAGAGCAGCGCTTTCAGCGGCGTCACCGACGATGCCATTTTCGCACTTGTCACCGGATGTTGAAATGGGCCGCGCCTTTCAGAGAAAAAAATCTTTTTTGGCGCATTTTCATGTGGTCGGAACGCCCGATTCGGCAACGTTCTCTTGGTCGGGCACCGCCGTCGTGTAACCTGGAGAGGTGGGTTTGGGTGCCAACTGGCACGTGGGCTTCAACGTACTTCTGCAATCGATCTGATACACAAGGGGGGGAGGGTTGCCTCAGGTCGTCGCGGGCAGTGTGCACTGCGGAATGCGATCGCTGCGACGGCGCTGTATCTATCGCGGGAACACCAAGACGGGATTTAGTAGGTCGGGTCATGTACTAGTAATAGCCCAAGCGTACTTAGTACAATCGCACTTAAGTCATTCTGGTCGGGGCGGGGCTTCAACCCACCGACACACGATCGATCGCGAAGCGCAGCCGACGACGTCGATGCGCCGAAGGATGTTGCTGACACCGTGGTTGGGGCTCGTGGTGGCGGTGTTGTTACTTGTGCAGCGAGTCCGTGGGGGCGGTATCGTGCTTGTCCCGTCGGGAAGCGTGAACCTTGTGTCTGGACGGAATGTAACAGGGTTCCTCTCGTGCGACCCGCCACCAACAAACGATGTTGTCATCGACATGGCGTTGACGAGTCGCGGCGGCGAGAGCGAGCGTAACTTTCCTGTGATCACTCCCAATCGAGTCCGCATTCGCGCAGGTGAACCTGGCATTGCCCACTGTTGGGAAACGATGCGTCGGCGCTCACTCGCCAATGTAGGCACCACGTCGGCATCGTTTACTGTGGAAGGCCGCGGGGAAGGTCGATTTTACGTACAATACCAAGTAACACTCAACTTGGACTACCACGTCAAGCACGCAGAGTCTGTGATCATGGTGCTGAGCGCGAACGATGGGTGGGAAGGGATCCAATTTCAAATTGGACTCAACTTGGCTGTGTTTGGCGCCGGGTTGGTGTTTTTCGTGTGGCGCCGGTTGTTTCCGCGACTGCGCCTTCCGATCTGGCACTCGCACCCGGCCGGGCTCTTCGAAAGGATCAACTTTGATCAGTTGCCGCCGGGCAAGTTCCAGTCCAAGTATGGCATGGCGTTGCGCCACGGGTCGTCGCTGTCGGACCGCGCGCGTCGCTTTGTCAGCTTGCCGTGCGACGGCAAGGACGTGATCGAAATTGCAGGGCTGGATGCGGCGCTCAGCATGCGGCTACACGCGGATTTGGGCCACCTCTTTCTCTTCCTCACCGTCTTTAGCGTCGGCGTTTTAATCCCGATCGTACGACGATGCATGGTGGAGAAGGGCTCATGCGTGCTGCTTGCATAGCATTACATGTCTGGCAAAGACTCGGACGACCCGTACTTGGACGTGTCGTTCCAGGAGACTACTATCGGGAACGTCCCTCTGCAGAGCCACTGGTACTGGGGCCACGTGGCCATGACGTACCTGACGGTGCTGTGCGTGCTGCGCCTGCTCAAGAGGTCCGTCTCGGGTTCCCATCGTCGTCTTTAGCCGCACGGTGTAGGCAAGACGACGTTGGCCAGCGGGTGAACGTCGACTCGACGCGCGCAGTCGGCCATCGCAGCGTCCTCATCAGCTCGGGCCTCCCAAAGGACATGAACTCGTTCCAGCTGCGCCAGAGCCTGGCCAAGATCTGTTGCCCCGTGCGGCGGCGCCAATCGATGGTCTGAGTGTGCCTTACCTCTCTTCTAGGCGGACATCAAGGCGACGGTCGTGATCCACGACCTCCAAAGTCTCTATCGAATCCTGGACCAGCGCGTCAAGCTCCGCAACGAGTACAACCGCCTCCTCACAACGTACGCGCGAGCCAATTCAGGTAGTGTGCCGCCAGCCCCTGTCCCGACTGACTGCGTGGCTCGAAGGCACCCTCCCTGGCTGCGTGCGTTGGTGCCCCGGCGGCGTCTGCTGTCCATCGGTGCCCGAGGTCATTTCGTCGTACGTGTCATGCCTGCCGTGTCGGTCGCTGTGCTGTTCGGTGCCGTCCCAAGTGCAGTACTCGCCCGAACACAGCGGCGCTCGCGACATCGCGTCCATCTTGGAGAACGCGCTTCTCCGCGACCGGCTACGTGCTGCATCGATCCAGAAAGAGCTCGAATCGTTTCCTAGCGTACGACGCCGCCGCCGCCTGCATCATGGTTGGTTTTTCACATGATTCTGTGACCAGCACGTGCTGGACCTGTACGCCAAGCGCCAGAGCACGGGCGCCGCGTTTGTCGTGTTTAGCACGGTACCGATTCTTGTCTCGTCCTTGTCGACGGGACCGAATGAGGATGCGGTAGGTGAAAGCCAAGCTCGATTTTGACGAGCGCGTGCGGCTAGCGCAAAAGCGGCAGCTCCCGGAAATCGTGTTTCCGTGGGATGTCATGTCCCATCGCGACCTGACCAAACTGGAGGAGCAGCCCGTGGACACGTCGATCCTCAAATCGCTCGTGCTCCGCGCCGCGCCCGAGCCAGACGACGTGAACTGGCCCAACTTGGTATGCCTCGGTCGGTCGGGTGGTTCGTCACGGTGTTTGTTGTTGGGGGGTGGCAGACGTACAAGCCGCAGTCTGTCAAGCGGCTGTGCATGTTTGTCTTTTACCAGCTCATGACGGTCGTTATCATCATCGTCTTCTCGACGCCGACCGCCGTCCTCATCTACATGAAGCTCGACAACCAGAGCGCGGTCTATGCCATGTTTACGCAAGACGTGACGTCGATCGTGGCCAAGTTTGCGACGTCGTACCTGCCGTCGCTGCTGCTGGTGAGAGCCACGTGGCTGTCCGTCGCGGCTCTCACTCGCGGCGTAGATTGCAGTGAACTGGTGCTTGTTGACATCGCTTTTCTACGTGACTACGTTTGAGCCGTGGCTGAGCGAGTCGGAGCGCATGAAGAGCTTCTTGAAGAAGGGGTTTTCATACCTTTTGCTGGTACGAACGCCGCAACGACGACGTGTTGTCGATGCGTCATTGTTGGGATAGAGCTCCATCGTGCTGCCGTCGATCGGAGTCACGGCGGTCTACCTCGCCAGCGAGCAAGGGTCGAGCTTCCACCACGGGTCCGAAGCAGCCTACATTGAAAAGTTTATGTTTCAACTCGGCCGCAACTTTTTCATTGCTTACGTGTGTCAACGGTACCCGTCCGCGGTGTGGACGACGACCCATGACCATGTGTCAGGGCATTTCTCGGGTCGATCCTGCAGCTGCTGCGCGTCGGCGAGCGATTCGTGTACCAGCCATGGTAAGCGTCGAGTTCGTCTGCGGCACGTCACCGGTCGCGACTAGGCTCCGCGCGCGCGCCGTGACCAAAGCCGAACGACGCGACGCGGACCGACCGTGGCCGTATTATTTTGGCTACGACTACGCGGTCGTGCTCAGGTACGCCTACCGGTCGTCGTCGCGAGCGATGTCATCGGTGTGCGTAGCACATTCATGGTGACGCTGCTCGGCGTCGTGCTGTCGCCGCTGTTGACGCCATTCGGGGTAAGTTGTCGGCGTCGCGACCAGGATGCGCATCGGCGGCGTGTAGGCGGTGTACTTTTACATGAAGTATTTCACGATGAAGTACAACTTGCTGTACGTCCACCCGAAGAGCGCCGGCCGCGGCCACGTTGCGCGATCGGCGTACACGATTATCTTTGTCTGCCTCGTCCTGTTTGAGGTGCGCGACGCCGCACCGTCTCGGCGACATCTCCTGACCGTGGTTGTTGTTGGGCAAAGTTCACGGTGGCAGTGGTGATTTTGGAAGTTGGCCGGAAGGAGCAGTTTGCGGCCATGGTGACGTTGATTTGCACCACGATCGCGCTCTACTTGGGCTGGTACATCGTCCGCCATGGTCGACGCAGCTTGACCGACGGGTGTAGGTGGCGGCTGCGGCATCGCGGGGTCCTGTCGTCGTGGCACCGTCGTACCCTGGACGGAACGCCCCACAACGTCGGTCGTGGGCCGCACAATCTCAAACATGTGCCGGAGCGCATGCAGATGCGCGTCGCATTCAATCGATTGATCGCATACACGACCGCGCGGCGCGAGCTGGACGAGCAGCGCGCGTACATCAACCCGTACGACGCCGGGCTCAAGGTGTTCAACTGCATCTACACCCAGCAAAAGGCGACGACCGACCTCCGCGACAAACGATATGCCTTTGACAAACTCAAGGCCGTGGCGGCCGCCACGACTCGGCGGCAAGCATTCGTCGCCAAGCGCACCAAAGCACTCGCTGTTTAAGAAATATAATGCTGCCGACCACGTTGCAGGTCAGGGATGCAGTCGTATGTTGAAGCGCCTAACAGACTACCTGGCGAACCATGCGGCCTGCATGTTGGCTCATCTCGCGCTTGAAAAATCCTGCTTGTTCCGCCTGCTCCCATGCAGGGAGAAGGGCGGTGCGACTGGGCCAAGCTCGGTCGACCGTCTCGATGGGCACGAGCGCGTTGTGTCGGCGAAGTCCGGCCAGATTCAAGTGGGGCAGCGTTCGACTCAGCGTGACTTGGCGGCAGTTCAACAGGTTCAAGTTCTGCAGGTGGTGCAGCGACTCGGAGATGGCGCAAACCGCTGCGTCCGTGATGCGAGGGCACTGCGACAGATCGAGCGTCTTCAGCGCCACCAACGACGAGCACATGGCGCGCACGCCATCATCCGACACCTTGTAGCAGTAGCGCAAGTTCAAATGCTCCAACGTTGCAAGGGTGGCGGCGATGCTTTGCGCGATTCTACCGCGACATGATGGCATTCAATCACGATCGAGACGCACCTGTCGTCGACGTTGTGGCAGTATTGTAGGCTCAGACTGCGCAGGGCTTCGCACGTGTCGAGCATTCCTTCCAATTCGCGCATCTTGATGCCGTGACAACCTTCTAGGATAATCGTGTCCACGTGGGTGGCGCTCAGCGCTTGCAGCCCGCTGCCCACGAGCAAGTGGCAACCCGTGAGATCCAGCATCCGTAGCGACGTGCGGCTGTTCGTCACAAGCACGGCCAAACCAGCGTCGTCGAGAGGCATGTTGACAATGTGGACTTGGCAAAGGCGTCGGCACATCGCCAAGAGCTCCTGAAGGCCGCGGGCGTCCAACGCAGGACACATGTCGATGCGAAGGACGCGCAAGTTTTCGAGCACTCGACGGCTCTCAGAGGACGAAAATGCATCGCGCGACACGTGAGTGCATCCGACAAGGTGCAGTTCGTTCAACGAATGGCCGTGGCGGGTGAGAACAGACTGCCACGTCGGCAGAGACCACTTTCGCTCGGATGCGCCATGGCAAGCGTGCTTGACGCCGGACATGCACGGCGCACACTTGCCGCAAAATGTCTCGAGTTTGGAGGTTAATCCAACGTGGGAAAGCTCGCGGCAAGTGGAGAGGAGGCGAACCTGGTCGGCGGTGGGCAGGAACTCCATGACGTTGCCTAGGGCGTTCGCGTCGAGGCAGGTGATGCCCACGCTCTCGTTCGCCGTGGGCCACGTGTAGAGTGGTGGGGATTCGTGGGCGTCGTCGCTGGATACGCGGCGGCAGTCCCGTTTGCACATGTTCATCGAAGTGACTTGTTGGCGCACGGTTTACAGGCTCTGACAATACACGCCTTTCGTTTCTCCTTTGCGCGCAGTAATCCACTGGTGTTGCGGGCAGTCCTTGAGCATTCAACCACTCGAAGCGTGCCGTTGGGACTGGGACGCTGAGGTGTCTGGGGTACCCGCGAAGAGTCTCTCGCAAGAGACTGGGCCTTCGAGAAGCGCAAGTCGATTTGACGAAGGCCAACGAGCGACCGTGTCACATCGTTCGTTCAAAATATATGTCTACAATCGACTGCTGGATGGAGAGGCAGACTGTCGTGTTCTAACTGAGGCGGCTGAAGGGCGAGGATGGAGGTGCGCCAAACATGAACGAGCCCTCTCTCGCGGCCACCACATCCGCCCCACCGGAGCCGACCTGCATGGAGTGAATGATCATATTATCGGTGATCGGAGTAATTTTGACCGCACAGCTCCATTTCGTAGTACTACTAAGTAGTACTAGTATAGCGATCGTTCATTAGTAGAAAAAAGTCGGATGGGCTTTGTAAATTTTGAATTATTGCCGGACAAGCTTCCGAAATTTTCGTTCATTGGAATGCCTTTTCTTTCCAAACGGCAAGTTGAATGCTAAAATATTGAAAGTGAACATGAAAAAATCGGACAGAAATCCTGTATCCATCGATTGGCACAAACTCGCCCCATCATGGCAGAAGTAGGCCTTTCAGGAACCAACTCGACCCGTCAGCTGTCCACAACAGTGCAGGACCTTCGCGACAATCGACTTGCCATGAGTTCCAAAAAAGGGTACCCCCGCGGCATCAATCAGGTCGTCATTTGGCTACATTCACCTGGATGCTCGAATATGGTAAACGACGACGGTTCCCATAATCTCGACGAGTTTGGATACGCCGAATTCACTTAGTTTGGTCTGTATAAGTACAAGCACGCTAAGGTGTCCCTGTCGACGCTATCTGGTTATTATCGTCCTGCCATAAGGACTACTGCAATCGACACAATGTACCGCTTCCAGTTGCTTCGCCACCGATGCAACAGTTATCTACCAAGGTGAGCGATGATGCTTCGAACTACCTATATGTCCATGATCAGTATGTAGGGATTCGGAGACTGTGCGCAAGCGAGACACAATCTGGTACTATCAAGCGGGGTGGAAAACAGCCCTTACATTATCATCTATATGTTGCTCTGTGCAGGAAAGCTTCAAAAAGCTGGACGCTGGTTTCACGCACCTGTTTCTCATCTTGACTTGGAACCTCATGTGCCGCTCCAAACCGACTTCAACTGTGCGCATCGGCCATCTCACCGAC
>NW_008580200.1:47264-48476 GCF_000520115.1 Aphanomyces invadans | reverse complement strand
CGGCTTGGACGGCAGCGGCAAAATATCCTAGGAAGGTGCGAGAAAACTCTGGCTAAGTGCGGGGTTTAGGGGGTTCCGGGGTTTGCTTGACGCGGTTTGGCAGGGCGGCGGGACTCGGGGCGTCGGGGAAGGCGGCACGAGTGAGGGCAGATGCGGAGGCGGCGGAGGTTACTTGGGCTCATAACCAATTGAGTGTAAATGTAAAGTGATAGATTAAGCCGAGGTTAAGCTAGACTACGAGAATGTTCGCTTCTTAGAAATTCTGCATTTGGCAGCGCTAGGGCGATGTAGCTTCCATTAGCTTTCAATTGCGCAAGGCTCATGTAACATGCAGAATGGGCAGATTATGTATGACGTGGCTTTAAGGCGATATTTGATGTGTGGATCAAAAGTTTCACGCCGATGTGGCTCAACATTCCCCTCTAATCGTGACGTTCTTGGTTGCTGCATGAGGAGATGGTGGTGACAATTCGCGCCTATTATTCTTCGAACTTGGGCCGCGGCAAAGCTTTCGTGAGCATGTCCGCAAGCATCGAGATGGTTTCGCAGTACTTGATCTTGATGGTAAGTTGCTTGACGAGGTCACGGATGAAGTGGTGGCGCACGTCGATGTGCTTCGTGCGTTGGTGGAGAGCTGGGTTTTCGGCCATCTTGATGGTGCTCTGGTTGTCTTCGTACACGAGGATCGGCAACTTGATCGGGAGCTTGAGTTCTTCAAGATTTGAGTCAAAGAATTCTTGCAAACCATTGGACATAAAGATGTACTCGGCTTCGGAAGTCGATAGAGCGACGACGTTTTGGAGCTTGGACTTCCAACTGACCAAACATCCATTGAGGAAGAGGAAGTAACCAGATGTTGAACGGCGAGTGGTCTTGTCGTTGGCGTAGTCAGCATCAACGTAGAGTTCGGGCGTAAGGGCTTCGTCGGAGGACTTCTTGTGCAGGCCAAAGTCTTGAGTTCCTTTCAAGTAGCGTAGCACGCGCTTGGCGATTTGGTGATGCTCGGGAGCTGGATCGTTCATGTGTCATGAGAGCAATGTCACAGTGTACGCTATGTCGGGGCCCACCACATTGCGATAAGGCAAATGATTGTTAGAGACAGCAGAGGAGACAGAAGCGGCAGAGTGTCCAGTGTCTTGAGGCGTTGAGATTGGGATCCGGGACATACTTGTGTTGGTGCAAGTGGATGGAGTCATCGTCAAGGCGTGTAAC
>NW_008580200.1:39426-39926 GCF_000520115.1 Aphanomyces invadans | reverse complement strand
GCGTAGCCATAGCGCGAAAAATCATCAGTGAACGTAATAAAATAGCGCGTACGACCATTGAGTGCTGAGTGGCGCATCGGTCGACAAAGGATCCGAATGAACGAGATCAAAGGGTTCATCGATAGACGATAATGAACGTTGTGGAAACGGTAGACGCGATTGCTTTCCGGCGAGACAACTCGAGCAAATCTGGTGCTTGCAACTGGGAAGCTCAAAACCCGTCGTGTATTGCTTGGTCTTCACCGTGTGCTTGAGGCCGATGTGACCCAACCGGGAATGCCAAGTGTCGGCATCGGTGGTAGTCACAAGAGAGTGGTCAATGACAGCATCCGGAGCATCGAGCTCGACGGGAGTCAAAAGGTTGGCAATGTCCAAGAAATACAAGTTGTTCCGGCACACACCAAAGGCAAAGTCCTGGTCATCACGTGTAACGTAGCAATCGGCTTCACGAAACATGACCTCAAACTTTTTGCTGGTAACGCGGGAGAGTGAGTATAGGT
>NW_008580200.1:31617-35209 GCF_000520115.1 Aphanomyces invadans | reverse complement strand
CCTTGACTTGACGTTTCTTGCGCAGCTGGCTCCCTTCGGTCGCACTTACGAGGGAATTGACGGGATTTCGCATAAAATGGCAAACCCTATTGGGAGCTCAGTGCCAATCCAGACTAGCACTTACCGTCTTTCCCAATAATGGTACTGCCCCGTATACTCACAAAAGGAGAACAGGTAGAGCTGTAGTGTAGTGATGTGGAGCACGTCGGAGGGACGCTGGAGACGCTGGCTGGCGACGCGGACGGCTTGGACGGCAGCGGCAAAAAATCCTAGGAAGGTGCGAGAAAACTCTGGCTAAGTGCGGGGTTGTTTGGGGGTTCCGGGATTTGGAGGTTCTTGACGCGGTTTGGCTGGGCGGCGGGACTCGGGGCGTCGGGGAAGGCGGCACGAGTGAGGGCAGACGCGGAGACAGCGGAGGTTACTTGGGCTCAAAACCAACTGAGTGTAAACGGAAATTGATAGATTAGGCCGAGGTTAAGCTAGACTACGAGGATGTTCGCTTTCCAGGGTGACCTGGCTTCCATTAGCTTTCACTCACATAGATTTAGCTTTTAATAGTGTTGAACATATACTGTAATGCTTGCGCAAGGCTCATGTAACATGCAGAATGGGCAGATTATGTATGACGTGGCCTTAAGGCGATATTTATTTGTGGATCAAATATTTCACGCCGATGTGGCTCAACAGGCGACGCAATCGGTGTAACGTTCTACAAGTCGAAGACCGACCAAGGTGGCATGAAGCGGCGCTATCCAAAACACGTGTACGCTAACCCACTGCGTCCCGAGACTTGCTGCATCCTTGCTTTGGCTCTTTACTTTGCTTACAACACTCAACACTCAACACGACTCCGGCAACCTGTTTCCTGGTGCAATTCAGCGAGATTGCTTTGGCCGTGGACTGTCGCAACTTGTGGGAGACACACTGCCTGCCGCATCCAATGCCCTAGGAACGCATTCTCTCCGCAAAAGCGCGGCTTTGTTTGCAATTGGGGGCAGTACGTCGGGTCCGTCGATTGTCAACGTGTGTTTCCGTTGTGGGTGATCAATTGGCAGTGCCGTGGAACGATATGTTCACTATTATGGCGCCGGTGACCAGTACGCTGGGAGAGTTGCCGCCGGTCTTCCGCTTGACACTAGCAATTTTGAAATCTGCCACCACATTTAGTTGCCGGGATTGATGATTCGTTGCTGCAGCTGGCTCTCTTGTCTTCCCGCGTTTGTGGCGTCATCCTCAGGCTCGGGGCGTTTTGGCGTTGTTCTTGTCCTATCTGTTGTACCATAACTCCTTTCTCGAGTCCTTTCTCCCCGCGAGACACCAGGTCCTCTCTTCCGTGCTGTTTGGTGATGCAAACATGGCCAGTCATCTTAGAGACAGTGTTTCGATCTTGTCGATTTCGTTGCAGCCGACTGGTATTCCATCTCACGTTGGCATTCACTCCCAGCTTCAAGAGAATATGGCCTCCGTGCGTTCCCTACCCGTCGAGATCAGAAGAGCCGTCGAGCAGCTTTAGACGAAAAGGGTGTCACTGCTGGCAACATCACCCACACCATGCTCGAGAAGATGTTGAAGAATGCCGTCGATTCGATTGTTATGTCAAGCACCAGCAGCCAAACCCCGACTACACAAGAAAATGAAGAATGCGCAACTCCACGTCCTTTATACAATTGGGGAGGTCGTTGGTACATGTTACCTGAAGACTATATGCTGCCATCCGTCGACGTTGCCACTGCATGGAACTTGTGATGGTGTGAATCTCTCTCGCGGGGTATCCCACCACTGTACAGGCTGAACGCACGAGATTTTACCAAGCAAGTCAAGACTTACTGTGAGAGGAGCCTTGCAGTGCATGAACTCGAGAAGGTTTATTCCAACGCTTGCGGATTTTGCGGATGCGGTATGAGTCGTCCATACACTTCAGCTACGATCATATGCTCCCGCCATTGGCATCATCATGGCCGCATTGCCAACCTCGTAGGACGAGACTGCATGTGGACGACAACGCCGTTTATTCCAGTTGAAAGTGGTATCATTTTCTCGTCTAGCAAGAAAGTGTAGGCTAGAGACTTAGGAAACTTTACTGCAATGTTGACATTTTTGTAGCAATGCAAAATGAGGAGGTACACACTGCAATTCAAAAATCGACGAATTTAAACCAATCGCAGTAGAGTCGGATGGCTGTCTTTTTTCCAATCCCAACACAACATATATTCACGTATATTTACCCCTTTATGAAACATTTACGAAACAAACTCTATATTGTGCCATCACATTCAAAACGACAGTGCTCGACACAACAATTTGTGATTGACTCTAGGAGCTTTTGCTTCTTTTGCTTGACTTGGTCGACTCGACTCGAGTTGTCAACGCTTTCCAAATTTGCATCGGCTTCATCATTGCCGTCAACCGTACGGTACCAGCTACGATGAACGCCATGTAACAGAGCGTTAGGAGGGTGCTGAACGAGTGTCGGACGCGGATGTGCGCAAGAACATCTCCTGCAGAGGTGCCGTTCCCAGAGTGCTCACCACGATACTGTACCGCTCGATTTGCCCGAGGACATCGCTAGGAAACACCCCAGGGCCACCAAAGTAAAGACCATTTCGATATCAGCATGGCCACGATCGCGCCAATCGAGCAACCAGCGAGGAACATGTGGACAAGTGCATCGATGTCGACACGATTGGTACAGCTCGTTTTGTTCTTGGAGTGAGTGTAGCGGCGCAGCACAGCGACGGCAACGAGGCCTGGAGGAATGTACAACACACAAGGAAGCAACTCTGTCCACGGAGCTACCAGTATCTACGGCCATGTCGTTGGAGTAGCACAACAATCGGATGTAGCTTACCACCACTAGCGGTACTGCGGCGAGAAAGCCCAGCAGCATCGCCCGAGTTGCGGGGGCGAATGGTGGCGGCTCCATGACACGAATCGGCCCACAACAGTCGACCGGCCGCTTCGACTCGAGTTGTCAACGCTTTCCAAATTTGCGTCGGCTTCATCGTTGTCGTCAACCGAGTCAACGGGCCGCTTCAACGACACTTTGGTCGTGATGGCCAAATGATCCGCTTTCTCCTTGGCACATCGTCTAACTTGCTTGTAGACTTGGTCGCGGGTGGATCCTTGCACCCTTCAACAATCCGCCGGGCGGACGGCAAGAACCCCCACCGCATCCGCATTCCGCTATTCGCATCCGCGACGCTGACGCCCACCCCGTGGTCATTATCGAGCCTAAACCAACTACAACTGGGATGGGATTTACACTGGTGAACGTTTGCAAAGATGCAACGTATGGATTTCCATCATCACCTGCAGGAAGCGTGCCAATTTGCAGATGCGATGGTTGTTCATCTGTTGGCAAGCGTTGCTCACTGAAGGGGGATATCCCTGCGGTTGGCTGTGGTCTCGGGATCCCGTCGTGGAATGCAATAACCAAAGCTTGTACGGGTCCTCCACGTCATTTTATCTATTGTTTCTTAATTAGGTCGTACATGGAGTGATAGCACATATCCGCGATGCGTCTCTTGCCAGCGTCAGCTGCGTTGGTCGTTCCAAGGAGGCGGTGGCACAAGGCAGCCAAGCAGTCGCAAAA
>NW_008580200.1:29342-30379 GCF_000520115.1 Aphanomyces invadans | reverse complement strand
TAACTGGGTCGCCACGAGAGCCGTGCATGTGCTCGCGCAACTCTTTGCCGACTTCCTCTGGCACTTTTTTCAATTTTTTGGTAATTTCAACCTTGAATTTTTGGACGATTGACTTTACCTATGCGACTTGTAGAGACCATGGAATATGTGGTGGTATTCCAGATGCCACCAGTCCAGATATCTTGTTCTTAAGGACACCTGAGAGGACGTGGGTGGTGAGTGACGGGATCGTGCCGCTCGTCCACACATGCGACAAAAACAGTGGATGGTCGACTGCAAGCGTAGCCTTGAGCCATTTGCAGTGGTACACGAGCGACGCCAAGAGGAATGGAATGACCGATCGAAATGTGGCAGGATAGAACGTTGTAAATCCAGGCATCCCACTGGACCGTCGACAATGCAGCACCATGGAAATGGGGTGGAAGGGCGGCAAAGGAGGTGTCGTTAACATTGAGCCCTACCAAGAAAATATTTATCTGCATTCTCTTCGAGAATTACCTGACGCTGCTCGTCCTACGAATTGATCTCCACCGGCGCCTTGGTAAATATACCGGCCCTGCACACTGCCTAAACTCCAACCGGCACGCAACCAAATCGACATCGCCTGTGGACCGCCGGGGCAATTTGCTAGCTCGGATGCCACGCCTTTTCGGAATGAATGACTCCCGATTTCTGCGATTGAGAGACCTAACGCCAGCATTTCGTCGCGGCAGAGCACACACGTCTTCGCCAGCCACACCGAAAATCGCTCTTTGAAATTCGCCCCGAACAAAAGTATTGAACTGGTCCCTGCACTTCGCGGAGGTTATGTGAACAGGTAAATTGCTAAACTACATGCAACGTCACAATTTACTCTAAGTGCATTCTCAAAGAGAATTACCTCAATATCGGACAGATTTCAGGGCATGTTGGGTTGGCGTACACACGACGTGGGTAGCACATCTCACCAGTTTGGTCGTTTTTTGCCAGTCCAAACTCAATAATGAGCGCATCACCTGAGGAACACAGTGCAGTTAAGTCAAACTGCTAATTACAAT
>NW_008580200.1:15366-20361 GCF_000520115.1 Aphanomyces invadans | reverse complement strand
TCGTCGAAGTAAGCGCTTGCAGAGCCAAATACCTGTAGCCTTTACTAAAGTAGAATCGACACTCCAAAATTCCATTCATGTGCATCTAAGTATGACAATGGTGCTCTGCCCTCGGTAAATTCCATTTCGCCAACCGAACGCAGTTGGGCAACCTTCCGTTTGTAGCCAGCACTAAACTCTGCAACATGTTAGTCATTTGAGAAGCGTACTGTGCTACCTGTCATCATCGTTCGACTTCACTTTGTATTGCGACTCCGCGCTCAGTGTAGAGATACTTTATTGCGCTTTGGACGGCGCTTATGGTGGCGAACGAGTTGTATTGGAGTGGAATGCATTCGGCGCCGAGGCGATTTCTCTTGATGCTAGAGTGCTGCAACATGGCAATACATACCGACACACTGAGGGGTAGAATTATGGCTCCTCCGACCACACACGACGGGTGATCCTTTTCCAGCCACCGCGTCAAACGTTCAATCGTCACGTCGTATTGCCTCCTCGTGATACTAACCACGCGGAGAGCAATTATGTCGTCGCCCGGTTCCACAGTCGCATTGAATGCTTTCTCTTTGCGGCCATCGCCAAGTGCCTCCGGCTTGCCATGACGCCACAGTCAGAATAAAGCAATACGAATCTACATTAGAAATCTTTCCGGATACCTGTGTTTCGTAAAACCAATTCTTCCTCTGTTTCAGTATGAAGTATACCTTTTCGTAGAAACTCCAGAAGTCAGTCAATATTCCGCTAAATTGAGTCAAAATGACATAAATGAACAGAGGAATCATCAAGGAATACCCCAGTATTTTCAGATGTTTTTATTCACCACCAAGCCTGAGTAATTATGTTTCAAACATCAAAAATACAAAACACAAACATAAAAAACACCGTAACTCAGTCAATCCTGCTCCAATCGATCTGAAACCAAGCGGAATCGCTTCCTATTGACGCGTAGATATGCCTAGCGACCTTCAGAAATTTGCAATTCTCGAGGAGATACGCAAGTTCTGCGATGCCGTCGTCCACGACGACCAAACGGTTGACGGATGCTCAGCGCACCGACATCTACATTCGTATGTCGCTGCTCAAGGCCGACGGCCGCATCAAGCATGGCGAGCTCAAGAAGGTCTGCAGGGTCACCAAGGGAGCACTGGCCAAGATTTGGAAGCGCGCCTGCGAGACACGGGAGGTGGCGTCGAGTTAGTTTCAGAAGAGTAATAAATGTATGATATCATGCAGTCTCTGGTCGTAAAACAGCAATTTTGAATAAAAATACAGGTCGACGAACCTTTTTTATTTAATTGCTCTACATACTTTCATATAAAATTCACATTTATATAAAGGTGAACTTCATTGTGGAACAGAGGAAGTATATGGTAGCATATATCCAGAAGCATACAAACTTTAAGACAACATGATTTACATATTAGGGCTTTACGAGACAAGTTTGTTTCGTAACTCCATCTATTTCGAGGGTTTCGTGTTCCGTAAATCCATACTATTCAGGATTATATACATGCATATTGGACATTCTGCCACAAACAACTTCAAGGTCATCGTCGAAAATACTGTTCAGGACAAACAGTTTGTCACAGTCGACTGCGACTTTCCAATTTGCCTCGTACCACTAAGTCAAGAAGCTCTCAGCGCCGCCGCGCTCAAGATGTCCGCCGAAAACAGCTGGATGCCGCTCCGTGAGACCATCACTCACGGACCCGAAAAATCGAACTTCCGCGAGGAAGATGTGTCTGGTCCAACCATCCATCCGGATGATGGACCTGGTGTGAGTAACACAGTGTTACTCACACCGAATGAAGATCTCGTAGATGGCTTTGGCCGAGCTCCGACCTTCGCCGCCGGTGTTGTCAGCGTCGAGTCCACGATTGGTGTGACGTCAAGGAAGACCTCACTCAGGAGGGCAAGCCCCGTGGCGTCGCAAGTGGCTGTGTGCCTTTCGTGTCCGTAGCTGAAAGTGCCGGCGCGGGTAACTTCGGACTGCTTCAGGCTCGTTCGTCGTCCCTAGAGGCTCGAGGTAAAGACGCCTCAGTTGATACTGCCCTCCTGGGGACACAGGGAGAAGGGTTGGTACGCTGAGGGCGGTTCTTGTCGGAGCGAGGGTTGCATCCCCATCATCGTTTTGCGTGGACGACGACGTCGGGGGTCTAACGCATACCGGAGAAACTTCGCCGGGTACCAACGGTCTTGCCCCGACCAGTCTTGTGAACAACGAGGCTGGTAACACAGCTACCCATGGTGGCTCCGCCTGTGCTGAGCCTCCCAGAGGAAGAAGAACTCGTGGTCTCGACTGGAGACACTGATCGCATGGCAATGCCGGCTCGATTAACGGCGAATTGAAGTCGTCTCGTTCGATAAGACGGAGCGGGCACCAAGAACGGAGAAAAAAGCGCTAAAGTCACACCAACGAAAGTATCCAAACCCAAAGGAACTTCGCAAAACACCAAGTTCCGTGAAGCGGATGGACACGCTGTTGCCGACGATGACACCGCTCGGTGTGAAGCAGTGGCGGGTGTTTTCTACAAGAACCCTGCAGACATGCCCCACTCTCAAGTCTACGAGCTGACAGTGCACTTGGGCGAAGGCTACTGCGACTGGAAAGAGAAGACTCTGTGCAGTCAATTCGTCAAGTAAAACCCGGGATCGCTGTGGGGATCCAAGTTCCGTGAAATCCTGATCCACAAGGATGGTCATGTTACCATGGTCATCTCGTGCTACAGCTTGGCAACCTGTATCGCGATGGGTGGATCCACGTTTAAGCTTGGTGGGAAACATTGTCAAGTCACATAGAGTCCGGCAGAAGCCCCCGGGATTCCACAACCAATACAACTGCTGGTACTTTCCGCTATTCGACTGGTAAGACCGTCGCTACAACCTGAGGACACACTCCTTTGTCGCCGACCCCTGAAGTCGAGCATGCGAAAATCCGAAGCCTTGCGGGCAGCGACATGTCGATTGAACAAGGACACGGTGGGGCGAAAACAATGGACGACAATGACATGGGTGACACTGCAGCCAGTCCGTCAGTCGTTTTGAACACTCGCCCAAGCGAAATGAAAGCTATGAAAGTCATGAACACTCCACACCATATCCAGCCCGCTATCGCTCCCGAAGTGGAGGAGCAATACTCATCTTCTCCGCTGGAATTCCAATTGGTTACGGGCACCGGTTCAATCCAGCTCTCATGCGGCCAGTGTCACCTCTGCCACCGTAAGTGACAACGTCAAACCGCTATGCATTGCTCCAAGAAGACGACTTGGAACTTCCTTGGAAGGCTATGCGCTGCCTAGGGTTGTCGTGGAAGATGCTGAATTTCCTCGCCTAACCACCCTAGCAAAAAAGCCGACCCAACAAGTCCAAACACGCGCACTTCGAACGAACGGCCAAGCTGATTCGAGAGAAGGTTGCCGAATCCAACATCTTGGCGTGCACTCGCTTGCTCAGACCCGAGCCGCAAGTGGTGGCGCATTCCATGTACCCAGCGGAGGGCGGATTTGGATTGTTGGAGGCTCTGGCCACCACCCGCACCATTCACCGTCTTATGGCCTCTCACACCGTGACCGGCGACAGCGGCGACTACACGATGTACTTGCCGTTTTACGCCAAAGCTGCCAAGACCCGCAAGAGCTAGTCTGTGAATTGGTGGCCGATCCAGCGGAGTATACTGTTCCTTTGGCCATAGGAACGGTAGATTTGTTCCTGACGAATCGAGCTCCGGATTTGTATAACAACCTCGACGCTCTTGATCACTTCTGCGGCCAACTTGCCACACGGTGGGCGACTGGCGATATCCTGACGGATTAGTCAATCCTGAAAGTGGAGAGAACGCTCTACCCAACTCTCAAATGCATGAACCTTCCATCATTTACTGGGGACGCACTTGAGTTCTTGGTGGAAACGGTCATGGACCACTCCACCAACCTCGACACTCTGTGAGACGAAGGGACGCACTCCATCCAAGCCACAGCGTGGGAAGACCTCCAGGTCTCCGCGTAATGTTGTTGTTTCTACACCTCCAACTACAGGTAACGACGGAAAAATTCACCCAGTGGCACTTGTTCATGTTTTTGGAATATTCATGTGGACATGGCATTCTGAACACTAAGGCAAAATCCCAATATTTTAGCCAATGGGTGACATTTTATAACACGACGAAGGGCATGACATGATACACGTTCTAATCACGACGGCATTTGAGTGCAAATCTTTTTCAAGGGACCTTGTCAAATTTCCTGTACAAATTCGTCCATCCTAATTCATCGACACAGATTAATTGCAAACAATCTCTTGTGAGCGATCCATTTTGGCCAAGCCGAAAATTGAGTCGGGTATCACCGCTGTGCCCCAGGTTCGATTTCCCGAATCCCCAGTCTATGCCAGTTGGTGAGGTGACTTTTTCCGCACTTGATTTCCTCAAAGAACGTAAGACTTCCCTACACAAGAAGCAATGACCCCTCGTGGGACTATGGAATGATGGTTAGCCAATAGCGAAAAAATTATGGGGAAAGAATTTTAAGATTAGTATGCAATATAAATGAAATTGTATACACGTTGGATTCACAAAAAATATCTCGCATGCAAAGATTGAATGAATCCACAGCACTAATTCATGATTGGCTCGTTCAAATTTGCCGCTAGTGCTAACGTCTTCGCGCACGAGCATGGGGCTGTACACGAGGTACTCAAATGATACCGATTTGCTTCGTCGATGCATGACTTCATGAATGATGTCCGAGACAACGAGCACTACCTCACCCATACTCATTTCATAACGTTCATGAAACTGCACCAAAAGAATTGGCTCGAGGAGTACATTGCTAACAAGAATAACGACGATAAGGCGTAAAACAGATTGCTCCGACTCTGCCAACGGTTTACCAAGCGCTATCGCTTCTCGAAGTGAGTGCCATGTGCGACCAAGCTTAAGCAAGTTGTGCTTGCTGAGACGAAAACTTCATTTGCAAAGGAGTTTTGGGAAAAGTTCAA
>NW_008580200.1:12130-14212 GCF_000520115.1 Aphanomyces invadans | reverse complement strand
GTCCAAGAAACGCGTTTCCGGGCTCCAAGTTTTCAAGACAAGGTGTCCTACCACTGGTAACGTCTGACCAACCACGAAGGTGTTGTGTTCTTTGAACCTCCGTTCTATCCCCTGGAGCTCATTTCATCCGCAACGGGTGGTTTGGTAAAACTCCTTCACCTCAACTCGCCGTTGAAGAATGCAGTGGAAATAGCACATGGTAGCCCAGCCCAACCTTCGAGGACCGCTACCTGCAAATCCAATGTACACTCGGCACAGCGACTCTTGTCCTTCACATGTGTATGCGCCAGAGACGTGGACCGAGCGTGCGCGTTTCTTCGACGCGCTGCCCCGAGATTTCCCCCCACACTCCCTTCATCTGGTGGGCGGCGATTTCAACTGTACTCTCAACAAGCACCTCTACTCGTTGAGTCCGAGCACAAAAACGATTGCTGGGACGGGAGAATTGACAGCCTGGATGAGTTCTTTGTCCGTTGTGGATCTGTTCCGTCAACAAAACCCCTTGCGGAAGACTTTCACGAGTCCAAAACCCGTCAACCGGATCGACTACATCTTCTGTACCTCACAGTTGGCACGGTTGACTCGTTGGAAAGCGCCCACATGCATCATAGCCCCAATACCCACCACGTGGCTTGTCGTATTGTCACTAAACGCCATACTGCGAGGCATGACTCGAGTTCGTGGAAGGCGCCTTCATGGCTTTTGCGTCTCCCTCGAGCGTCCACAATCGTCCATAACTGCTTGGACCGCTTTCTTGACAAATCCAGTGGCTTTCACAACCTCGGCAAAGCCTACGACACTTTGGTGGCCGACATACGTCAGCATCTGAAACACTTTCATGAGGAGTACCTGACAAGTAGAGGTTGCCGCTGAAGTACCTGGCAATGATAATCGTAGGCTTTCTGCACGTCCCCAACATGTGTCAAGACCCGGTGCTTGTGGACCGAGTTCGCGGCCATCAACGCCAAATTGACGACCTGCACGATCAGGGAAGCAGTTTGTTCAAGAGAAAGCCTTCCAGCTGCACTCGTACAAGGCTGAGGGTCATCTCGGTTTCACTTTGCATCACCTGTGCCTACTCTTTTGAAGGAGACGGTCTACAAGGAACTCGAAGACACAGACGGCAACTTGGTATCCGATCAGCATTCCATGTCCAACGTGCTGATGGATTACTACTCCAACTTGTTTGCGCCCCTGGACTCCCGTCCATGCGCTGACGACTTGGACGCATTTCTTGTCCCTCTGACACAACGTGCTCAATTGTCCGTTCGAGCGCTACAAGCATTGGCAGCTCCGCTATTGGAAAGTGCGTTCTACCACGCCACAGAAGCTCCAACTCTGCACCTGGCCCCAATGCTCAGCCGTTCGAGGTCCTTAAACTAGCGTCGCACAATTAGTCTTTGGTGATGGAGTTGGTGTTTCGAATTCAGTTACATTCGAGACCACAATTGACACCGATGCAGCTTGTGAGTACACTGGTATTGCTCCACAAGAATGGCCCAAAGTCCCAAGCAAAGAATTACCGTCCCATTAATCTCCTCAATGTGGACATGAAGTTTCTGACAAGTATTTCGGCCCATCGGCTGGAACGACATGTTCGCAGCATTATCCACGAGAACCAGCAAGGCTTTATTAGTCGCGGCACATTCCAAACGAATATCCAACGTCTCGACGACATGCTCCACTTCATGAAGGAACATTCTCCATCGTCGTCCATGGTCGCCCATTTGGACTTCGAGAAGGCGTTCGACCGGGTGAACCATTCATTCCTTCTCCGAGTCCTGCACAGCTATGGATTTCCGATAACCTTCGTTGACATCATGCGGGTACTCTACTGTGGTCAGCGGACACGAATTCTAATCAATGGGCACTTATCCCGTTCGGTTCGGATCCATCGGGGTGTCCTTCAAGGCGATCCACTGTCTCCGTTACTCTTTGCAATTGCGTTGGAGCTCATGTGCGAGCTACTCCGCCAACATCCCAAGTATGGTATTCGCACTGGTGACCGCGTCCACACGGGAAGCTACTTCGCGGACAATTCACAATTGTACGCTTGAACGAAAAGTCCCTGCACCACCAACT
>NW_008580200.1:2438-3798 GCF_000520115.1 Aphanomyces invadans | reverse complement strand
CAAATTCAGGTTGAATCTGGTCTGCACATCCAGCTGCTACGTGTCTATGTGCTGGGATACTTTGAGACAGTGAACAGTGGCATGTTGACTCAGCAACCAGACCGCCAGACCGTGGCTGTGCTAACACCCCCCATGACTGGGGCGCATGCCAGTCTTGCAATGGAACTCGTCTAGGCTCGCCTTGGTGTTGATCTTGGTGAGTTAATCCGCTAGCATGGCCGTCGACTCAACGTACTGGAACTGGATTTTTCCTACTTGGACAAGATCGCGGACGAAATGGTGGCATACATCGATATGCTTGGAATTGTTGTTGGTCACGCGATGTTGTGCAAGAACGATTGCGCCTTGATTGTCCGCAAAGCACGTCGTATTCTTCTCCATCACACCGAGGTCCCTCATTATGCCTTGTAGAAATATGCATTCCTTGGCTGCCGCGGCCATTGCTACATACTCGGCTTCACATGAAGACGTTGCAACTGTGCGCTGTCGAGTTGATTGCCACGAAACAGGACCCCCGTTGAGCATCCAAAGCTGTCCCGATATCGAACGCCGGTCTGGTTTGGGGGCCCAACTCGCATCACAGTATCCCGTGAGTCTCAACGATCCACTGCCATACGTGATCCCCAAATCGATTGTACCTTTCAAATAGCGCAGCACACGTTTCGCCCCCTCAAAATGCTTGGTAGTTGGAGCATGCAAATGCCGAGAAAGGCGTTGAACGGGGTGGGCCAAATCGGGTCGCGTGCATGACATGAGATAAACCAGGCTTCCCACCATCGTCTGGTACGCCTTGATATCAACGAGATTGCCTTCCGCGTCCCAATCGTCTTCCGTTCCAACGACCTCTGGGGTAAACACCCGCGCACAATCCGTCATACCAAATCGATTGAGGACTGTTCGAGCATAGGTCGCCTGACTCAACGTGACCTGACCACCAGACCGCTCAATCTTGATGCCGAGCAAGTATTGCAACGTTCCTTGTCGTTTGAGGCGCATTTTCGACTCCATTTCAGTGAGCATTTCATTCACCATGCTGGACGTCGGCGCCGCCACCAAAAAATCGTCCACGTAGACACAAACCATCACGATTTCGTCGTCAACAGACCGCCTCGTGTACAAACAAGGGTCGTGGAGACTTTGATCGTAACCCAAGGACTTCATAATTGCGTCGCACATCTCGTTCCAATGGTATCCACTTTGCTTCAGCCCAAACAAGGCACGCCGCAGCAACAACTTGTGGTCGGTTGGTCCAAGGGCGTACCCGGGAGGCTGCTCCAAGATCACACGCTCGCGTTCCGGCAGGGAGCTTTGCAAGTACGCATCAACAGCATCCCCTTGTTCAGCGTGATAATTCCACTTG
>NW_008580200.1:1249-2338 GCF_000520115.1 Aphanomyces invadans | reverse complement strand
CAAGCTGTCGATATTGTTTGAAGTCGCCTCGGAGAGCAATCTCCCGCCGTTCCGTTTACCCCCTCGTCCACCCCCGCACTTAAACGTCTCCTGGAGCATCCGCCCCGACGACTTGCCGATTGTGTTGACTGCAGCGACGTCACAGTCGGCAAAGCTCAGGGTACATCCAGTGGCTGACTCCTCGCTGATTCCGACCAAGCACCTTAACTTGTCAGCCGACTTTTACGCTGACCCCAAGCGCCTGAAGCAGCTCGCTGTGTTTTCCCGTCCCGACCACATCTGTCTCGTTATGGCGAATTCATTTACAAGACACTACTTCGTTCCAACGCCTTGCAGTACCTGTTCAAGTTTCACGTTCCCCAGCCGACTTGTGTCTTCTGCGGCTCGAACGAAACGTGTGGCAGTACTTCAAGAAAATTCAGCAAGTGTTGGGGTGTCCATTCCCGTGATGTTTTTCGAGCTCCCTATGCTGCCGGATGGCTACTACGTCAGTGGATATCTGAAGATCTGGCCCGTCGTCCGAGCGTGTGTATACTACTAAATTTGGCTACAGCGCGCCGATCGCACGTGTCGTCCCGACCTACCATTCAAGACTCCATTGGAAACGGCAATTAACTCCGCCAGTCTCATTAACCATCACTTTACGATTCTTCTCCGGGGTTTACCTCTCAAGAAGCACTACACGAATGTCTTCAACGTCCTGCGAGTGCTATCAGACGATCCGAGGTTAAGAAGAATGTAGTCCCATAACTGGTCGATACGTAGCCGAAGCCCAGCACCTGTCATAGACAATCGAATGCTACAAACACCTCAGGAACCCAACCACAACATATCAATACGATACGAAGTAATAAGATAGTTCAACACAGCCATGCTCGACGAATAAAAGCCAACGAAACTCACTTAATCCCCGATTTGTACTCCGATTGTATGCGAAGTGCATGGAAGTGATTCAAGCTTAGGTGGACCGACCCCAGAACCAGATTCAACCTTGAATCTGGTCTGCACATCCAACTCCTACGTGTCTATGTGCTGAGATACTTTGAGACCATGAACAGTGGCATGTTGACCCAGCACCCAGACCACCAG
>NW_008580200.1:0-1142 GCF_000520115.1 Aphanomyces invadans | reverse complement strand
GGAACGACAAACAATTTGGACTCTGGGATAAATGATGCACGAAGTGCTTCCACCCCGCCCATAAACAACACGCAGTGTGATCCAGTAAACACAACTTTGGCGTTGTCGTCGACATGGTCCACCATGATGCGAGGGATCGAAATCAGGGTGTTCTTGAGACTTGGATGATACAGCACGTCCGACAAAACGGTGCGTCGACCCTCGACTTTCAATTTGCCCTTCTTTGTGATTCGTATCTTGCGGCCGTCCGCGACAACAACTGCTCG
This sequence comes from Aphanomyces invadans, assembly GCF_000520115.1. Lineage (NCBI taxonomy): Eukaryota > Oomycota > Saprolegniomycetes > Saprolegniales > Verrucalvaceae > Aphanomyces > Aphanomyces invadans. Next base: position 876 of record NW_008580200.1, on the reverse strand, counting down.
GGCACAATCCTCTTGATCGTAAAGCAGATTCAAATCACCAGTAAGGTGGCACGAGGCACCCGAATCCATCACAATGCGCTGACGTGGCCGGTCGATTGTTTCTTTCACAGTGAACAAACTGTCCTCGTTGACTGCCACCACAACATTCGCTCTTGCTGGTGCATCTTCGAGCTTTCTGTTTGGGCATGTGCGCTGCCAGTGCCCCAGCTGACCGCACTTGTGGCATTTGTCCTTCTTTTTGGTTTTCTTTCGTCCTTCCTTGACTTGCATTGCGCTTTCGTCATAACGACGGCTGCCGATTCGAAACATACCATCACTCTGCAAGAACTTGTATTCTGCCAAGAGCTTGATTGAAGCTGCTGTCACAGTGCGCTCGGTGACGTCTCCTTCCATGATCACATGCGTGATCGTCCGGAACTCCTTGGGCATCAACGACAGCAGCTTGGCAGTTTGGAATTCGTCCGTTTCGTTCATATCAGCCGCCTTCATTCGTCGAATAACGTCCTTGAACAATGCAAGAAAATCGTCCAGCAGTACATGTTTGGGGTTCCACTTCAGCGCATGATATTCCGCCAACAGGGCGATCTTGTCCACCCTCGTCACTGGCTCATGCTTCTTCACCAATGCATCATACGCCGCCTTTGCCGTCATCAATCCATCCACGAATTGGTACTGGCTTTCGTCCAAGCTCTCCGGCAATATTCCCAACGCCCGGTCGTCATCGATTCTTGAAAAGTCGAAGCCCTGGCCGTCGTTGGAATCCATGCCGTTCCATTCGAGATATTTGTAGAGCTTCTTCGTACGCAACTTCGCACCAAGCCAAACACGCCAGGTGCTAAAGTTGGAGTTGGTGAGCGTCACTGCAGGCATGACAAA
>NW_008580199.1:413423-414455 GCF_000520115.1 Aphanomyces invadans | reverse complement strand
TGATAGCCGTATTGCCGCTCGGAGTACGTATGGAACCTCTTGAAGTTGGCTAATGTTTCCGACTTGGACTCGAGCAGAAACAACCACTTGAATCGCGAGGCTTCATCCACGTAAAGCTCGTAGTGCCGCTTGCCACCGAAGGTTGGAGGAGTGATTGGACCGCCCTTGTCGATGTGCACACGCTCCAACGGCACTTGAGCACGGTACGGGTGGGTGTTGCGGTAACTCATACGCTTCGCCTTGGCCACTTCACACGTCTCGCACGAGTATTCTTGGGCCAGGTCGGACTTGGTGAGATCCAATCCGTTCACCACACCGCTGCGCGCAGCTTGCTTGATCGCTCCAAAGTTGAGGTGGGCCAGACGAAGGTGCCACTGAACTAGCTTGGGCATGGTTTCCCGCACGATGCACGAGTTGGCTTGAACTTCATATGGCATCAGCACGTAGAGTCCTCGATGTTCTTGAAAACGCAGCACAGTCGTACCCTTGATCATCACGCAACTTGACAGGTCCCAGCGCACAAGTTCGAATCCATCGAGCAAGAGCTGCCGGTAGGACAACAAGTTCTTCATCACACCAGGCACATACTTTGCATTGGCACGCTCGATGCGGTAATTGTCGTCCACTTGGATGCTCAATGCGCCGCTGTGGTTCGCCGTCAGTGCTGAGTTGTCGGCCAAGCGCAGAGTCACGGCGCCGCACTTGGAGAGCTTGCTGAACTTGGACTTGTCGCCCGTCACGTCCGCCGTACACGCGCTGTCGAGGATCCACCCATCCGAAAAGTCGTCCACTGCGTCGTGGGTGGTTGCCAGAATGAATCCTTCGTCAGTGGCTTCTACAATGTTGACTTGATGTTCTTCAGGCAGCGGAAGACACTTGCGCTGGATACCCTTGGCCACATCGCGCTTCTTGAATCGACAGTTCACTGCATGATGGCCAATCTTGTGGCAGTACAGACTCTTGTCCTTGGCATGCTTCTTCCATGGCTTGGCAGCACCTTCTTTGGACGTATACAAGACTTGATCGTCTTCC
>NW_008580199.1:405602-407148 GCF_000520115.1 Aphanomyces invadans | reverse complement strand
TTTTGCCTTCGAATCCGCGATTTACCAACCTGTACTTTTCCCATTTGAAACCGCGCTTTGTTGCATGATGTGCATGACCACGCGTGTGTCACCCTCTTTTTCAGCTTTCAGATGTACTGTACAAAGTATATGTAACATTCTTATGAAGGTACTTTATGAAGAAGTTATACATGTAGATATATTTCACGCAACAGGTGGATTTGACGTAAGTAGTTCTTCCAAGTAATGGTTGTAACAAGTAATGAATGCACTGAATTAAGAAGCGTAGTACGTTTGGCATCGACATATGTGTCTGTAAGATTTTCATATAAAGATGTTCGTTTTCGCCAACGTCGAGAGCCTTTCATTTCATCTATTGAGAGCCTTCACTTTCTGCTGACACATTGAAGGCATGGATTCCTCAGTACATAGATATATGAACTAATATTGAACAGCTTAGATTGTAGTCTACATTGTCAGTTTGTTTTAAAGCCACATGCTTCAAGCAAACTCCAATTCGGATTTTCACAAGCTATCTTCCATTTTCAGTGCAGACTTCTCGGAGGAAGTTCGTTTGTTGTGCTTTGGTATTCCGCAAGTGGTGCACTCGGTCACATTAGCTGCTTTGCCGCTCAATACTTCTTTTCCTTGGCTCGCAAGCCGCCTCTTCCTTGTACCTGGCGCTTGGTGCGAAAGAAGATGGCCCATTGAACCTTGGGCAACATCACAGGGCGTAATCCCACACAAGTGGCTGCATGACGTACTGCTGTTGAGTAAACAAGGTGCAAGTACTTGAATGAAGCTGGCGTGCAAGAATCACCGCGTAGTCATGCACACACAGGTACTGCTTCTGTTTTCAAATATCACAACTGATGTTCACATGCTGATGCTACTGTAACTGAGCAGTACTTACTCATCGTATGACAGCTTCTGAACTTCATACATGACGCCGAATTACAGACCTCACAGCGAAGGAAGTTGTCCATCGTTTTCTCAAGCGAAGCAAGCGATCATGGGCATACGAGGCTTTCTTGGCGCGAGTAATTCCAAACTGGCCAAGGCTACATTTGTCTTCCTTGTAAAACGCACCATATAAATTTTACTCCCTCTGTCCCACAATAAGTGCTCGACTCAGAAAAATGACGTACTCCTCGAATAAAAGTACAGTCACTTCAAGACATTTTACTCGGTAAAAATTTCACAAGGTGCACCAGTACAACTGTCCAATCAAATTCTATAAATACTTGTCTCAGAACCAATAAAAAGTCGGAATAGGTCATTTCTGACAGTGCCATTCGATTCAGGAGGGGCGTTTACCTCGAGAACTCTCCTACCGAACCTTACACCTTCACGCAATACCCACACCGCACACTCTTGTAGGTACTTATTCATCACTGTCCATGTCTATTGATTCTATTCCTACTTCGGCCATTGCAGAGATGATATCATCCGTCGCCTCACAGTCGCTTAGGATAATGCACTCGAGCTCTCGGGCCAGCGCGTCGAGGCACCGCGCCTCTTCGACCTCCACTGACACCGCTTGTTTCATGGCTGCAGCATCCTGCGC
>NW_008580199.1:389633-396072 GCF_000520115.1 Aphanomyces invadans | reverse complement strand
GACCACCTGACCGTGGCTGTGCTAACAGCAGCTTGTAGGCATTGTCACCAAAGAGCCGCATGGTCTCCACAAGGCAGGTTTTTGCGATAGGTAGTCCCAAGCTCTCCATGGGGTACTCGTCAATGCTTGGACGACGTTTGCAACGACCTCATCAACCAAACTGGCTGACTTATTTTGTTGTAGAGACTGGATCGCGGTAAAGAAGCCCAGGTCCAAGATGTAGGTGTCCGGGGAGGTAGGCGGCTGCAGAACGAACGAGAAGACCCAGCCATTCTTGCCGTATTCGTCGAAGGCGGCCTTGAGTTGCGCGTTCATGCGGGTGTCGTTGGTGTAGCACCACCGCCTTGGCGGGGTTTGGCCATTTTGCCGCAATCGAGGGCAGGACTCTCTCGAGAAAGAAGGCACGATATACCGTACATCCTTTGTAACCGCGATTGACTTGATTTCGTAGGCACCAGCAAGGCGGTTGACGCTGGCGCGTTGTGCTGGCACCGACTCGACGAACAGCCACGTGCTCGTTTCGTCGATGTATCTTGGGCGAACAGCGCAGAGGGGCGTAACCCGTGTAATGTACCTTTGCTTTTACATGTTCGTTGTGGTTCGCGTTTCCAAGGAACAAGGTGTGGGCACGGAACAAGCCGAGTTTCAAGTATCGGTGCAATGACCCACGACTTATTCCTATTAAATGCTTAGATGAAGTTGCATATTCTGTCATACCAGTGTTTTCAGATATTGAACGAAGCGTTGTTCGTTGTGCAAGAGGTACCTGCAGCAGCTTGGCCTTAACGCGCTCGGCAGTGTATGCTATTTTTGCCTGCTTTGCCTTTCTTTTTGTTTGCTACAGACACTTTCATGTTACCATGAGAGACGCCTTGGGCATTGGCCAAAGCAATGATTCGGCGTATAGCACACATGTGGCACTGGTACTTTGCAGCCAGCGACTGACTTGTGCCTTTAGGCAGCCGAGTGGGAAAGCCGTTGTTGCTTTGGAGCAGGACTTCCCGAAAGATGGCTTCGCGCTCCTCGTTCGTCAGGACGGGCCGTGTTGATGACATTAAATGTGTGTCATTTCTGATGTATGCTTTATATGGAGGTTTGTATGAGGCCTTTGACTCGGCAAAAATGACCCGCATTTTTTAGATTCATGCTCAAACTTACACACTTAGAAAGCTCTTGGGCACTCTGTGCAATGATCCAATCAGAGGTGTCGATTGCCGAATTGAGGAAACATACGCACAGCCTGAATTTGTCTTCATTTAATTGTCAGTCATGTACACCCTCTTCAAACTCGTGCAATTCTTGTGGGACAGAGGGAGTATTAAAGAGTTTTTCAATACACAAACTACCAGATTGTCATGAGAATTGTTCCTTCTTGGTGCAGGAATTAAATAATTCGGCTGCGTTCAATGTCACGATTCCAATACGGGCCCACGATACCTTTTCGATGCAATGGAGGTACAGTACACCGCAATCTCCTATCTGACGACCCAAACCCCACAACAATGTATCATCTTCATGCTTAAGACGGTCAGAGCGATAACATATACAGTTCTGTACCACCGATGTCAGTACCAAACAGCTTGCAAAGTGTGTTGCTATTATACTCATGTCTATGTAACTTGTTCTATTTTCTACTCCCTCTGTCCCAAATTACTTCCTTAGATCAGTAATAGGGTTTACGGCTCCTTGAATATATAGATACGTGCACTTCCGTAATATATTCTGAAAATCCATTTTCAAAAGTGTAACGATATAACTTACCAATGACAAAAGAAAACATGAGCCGTAGAGCGAGTCAAACGACGAGATATGACAAAAATGACACTGCCAATCGCTTCCGGAGGGATGTTAACCCTAAGAACCCTCCTAACATTCAGTACCTGTCCTTTCAGATATCAAGCACATGGTAGTTCGCTGAGCGAGCGGCACTTGCAGTAGCTTAACTTTTATTGTTCAGTAGTGGAGGCCATCTTTCTGCCCATCTTGACCTTCTATCTGCTGGAAACCGACGCCTTCATGTTGCCGACGACAACTTCCAGTTGCTCGGCCTGGGCGAAGACTGTGGATGGTTGGATGGTGACAGCCATACTTGCCCCATACCACCTGTGCGATGCCGCTGGGCAATCGAGAGCGACCTAGGTCTATTTTCCTGCGCATTTCCCCGTCATAGACACATGAATTGGAAGCTCTTGGAGCGCTTGTTCATTTGGACGGATCATGCAGGTGAAATATAACTTAGTCGACAGGCGAATATAATGACGAGTCATATGTCCCCTCCGCAAAACTACTAAAGTATTGTGGCACGGAGAGAGTACTGACTTACACTGTTAACATGAAGAATATTTTTAGCCCTATTTATAGATTATATTTGGGGTCAAAATTTTTCTCCGATTGACTTCGCAGTAGCTTCACATGAATCTGCAATCGGTATAGCTTTACACTGTTAATGCTTCTACTACCTCTGTCCAATTATAAATGTTCGTATTTGACAATTACAATTTCCGAAAAAGAATGTTCATTTTCAAATTTAGTTTCGTCAACAGACAATTGAGCGAGGCCCAAAGCGGCGATCATATCGTCAGCAACCTCCGTGCCGCTGTCCAAGGTCAACGCCTCAATTTGAGTACATATTGCACCCAATTCAATGGTCTCTTGAACCTCCTCATCTAGCTTTTGCATGAGGGCTACATAATCTACCCCACTCAAGTACGCACAACCAAATTCCCAAGCACTACTGTCACAGGAAACCTTTTCTGGCAACCTGCCTCTAGCAAGCAATGCATCCTTTCTCATGTGTGGGATCTTGTAGTTGTTCCCACCTTGATACAGAATAACCTCTTAGAGGCATCGTTGCAAGGTGAGGAAGTTCTTGTTGAGCGTTGTTGAGCTGACCTCCATCCACGCCGAATTCGTCGCAGCAACGATCTCCTCCAGGCTCCGCGAGGACTTTTCAACTTGGAGAGTCTGAATTGCGCGGAAAAATCCCAGATCCAGCACGTTCAAATCCGGCGAATTGGGAGGTTGAAACACGACCTCCATATCCCAACCATCTTCCTTGCAGGCAGCGACGAAAACAGCATCCCGCGGAGGAACGTGTGGTCGTGCGTTGTCTTGTTAAATCTTGACTTTCTTGGACTCTCCGTGAGGCCACTTGGATCGAATCGCTGGAATGACATTATCGATCAGCATTGCCTTGTACGTGTCGCGCGTGACGGCCACAGTCTTCATGATTGGCGTGCCAACATCGCGCCGTACGCTACGCCGTTGAGCAGGGACAATCTCGGTGAAGTGCCACGTGCCCAGTTTTTACCTTCGAACCATTCGTTCTTGTCTTCGTCCCAACGTGGCCGGGCAACCGCTGTCATGAACATGACCTTGAGTAGGTACTGCTTGGACTTGCATGATCGCTGCTTGATCTTCTCACCCGGGGCGCCATTGACCTTCTTCCGCAACGCGTCATGAAGAACCATGTCTCGTCGACGTGGAAAGTGTCGAGCATGGGTCGAAGAACTAGGCACCGTCGACATCTTGAACGTGCTTGATGGCCCAGTTGAGGCGGCAAACCTTGTTGGAGTCGGTGAGGGCAGGCTTCAGGACAGTGGAGTACTTGGCTATGACCCCACGCTTGAAGTAGCAGTGCAATGTAGACGTTGGAAACTTGAGGAGGTGTGCAATGGTGCGGATGCAGTAGCGACGGGATTGAGGTATAGTTTGGATGCGTTGGGACAGGTCGTCGTGCAGACGCTTGTGCCCGAGTTGCCCTTCTTGCGTTGGTGTACCCCAAGACAAATGGTCTTTTGTACTGTCAGATCGACAGCACCACGGCGTCATATGCGGCGAACAGTCGTTGGGGTGACGTCGAACATTTGGCCGATCTCAACGGCCACACCTTTGGGTATCTTGCCTTTGGGCGTGCAACGTCTCAAGATATGCTGGACTATGTTGGCGCACTCAATGTCGGTGAGGTTCTTCTTGCGCTGGCCCTTGCGCATCTTTTGGAATGGCTGCCTCATGTGCTCGCTTTGAAATGGCTGGACGATGTGTGCTGGGGTCGGTTGGTCAGCCAGAGCCCACTCAGGTCTTGGCGCGAAATTGCCGGATAGGACCAGATTATCCGGATATGCGCGGGTGGCTGCTTATAACTTGAAAATCTAAGCGCATCTGTACTTTTAAATTGTATTCCTTGACTCTCGTTGAATTCTTATTATTCGATTATGTGAAAGCTGTAGATATTCTCATTTTCGGTTAGCACCCACTTTCCTGAATCACTGGGTAATCTTACACCCACCAAACCCCAATTCTTTCATATAAAAACATGGGCTCATCGAAAAACGAACATTTATAATTGGACAGAGGTAGTATTGCCTACCTCTATGCTGATGGGACAATCCTCAGGAGCTAAAATAGGGACTATAGTTTCGGCGACACTGTTGGCGCATCGCGAACCAGTGCACTGCGTAAAAGATGCCTTGAACCTGTACAATGCCTTGAATAGACTATTGATTATATTGAAAGAAAGCGTCATTCCCGAATAGCTTCACGCAACTTATGAAACCAGTCTTGAATGAATTTGAAACTCTCTGTGTCATGCTCACTTGATGCGAACAAAACTTCCTGTTTTGAACGCAACGCTTGTCCTCAATTTACAGCTAGTCTATGATCAACTTGTGCATTGGTAGCGATGCATCAGAGAGGATAAGCCATTGTTTAAATCTGAAGAGCCTCTAGAGCCACGGAAACTGATGCATCGAACACGCTTCGGGGCGATGAAGTTTACGTCAACGAACGAAGCCGTGTGGCCGTTGTCATCGCTGGAAATCTTCACACTATCGTAGTTTAGAACCTGATAAGCTCGAGCAATCACGATGATCGGCACCTGGACCTTGACCCGTGTCGGATTTCCCTTGAGTCGGTGCACGAGAAAACTCTCCGCAAAATTGCGAGCAGCATTAAGTTTCAATGCACATTTAGGAAACTTTCTACTCAATTCAATTCATACAGAGACCTGTGTTGGCACGTTGTGTTGTGCGCAATATGTTTGGAGTGCTTGGGCTTGTTTGCTGGTGACCGAGGCGAAGGCACTGTTGATTCAACACCATGCAGCATTCATGGGTGCTACATTGGACATCCAAACGAGCGAATAATTCCGTATGGTGGTGTACCTTGAGCAAATCGTCGATGTGATGCTTTCTGTATGGACTCCTGTGAGTTGATCCCTTCATCTTCGTTCTACATTTAACAACTCTCATGAATATAAATGGAACATTCCGCCAAACATACCGGATGTACCGCGAAACTTACTAAACATAAATTGAAATTTAATGCACAGAACAGAGGGGTAGACGAAATAACGGTAAGTAATACAAACGCAATACACCTGCTTGCACGAGTGTCATGGCCTTTCCAACGGTTCCCATTCAGTTGGCTCTCAACATCGCTTTATGTTTAATCGTTAGTCGTCTCCCGGTTCTTGGCATTTAGACAAAAGCATTGGAGGTCGTTTCAAAACTTGAACTTGCGAGATATCTCTTTGTTTCGAATATTGCTGGGAATTGCAATGCATTGTAAAGTTCCCAAGGATATACATTAGGTGGGATGCAGAAATCGAGGCAGGACTGTACAACATTCTCTGGTTCGCGCACTTAAAGTTGACCAGCGGGAGTACTTTCTTGGAAACGCCTGATTCAAAAGGATTATGCGAGAATATTGGCTTTTGGGATACTATCCACAGTAAACTCTCAGGCACGATTGCAGACTAACCTACGGCACGAGATCGCTCTAGGCAGACAACTCCGCGTCAACAGTTCCGGTGCGTCTCCAGCATTTTATAATAGCAGATTCCGTCACACAGCACCACGCAATCAGTGTCCACCTCATCGCAAAATCTAAAGGAACTTCGTAGAGGCTGACTTGACTCCCCGCCATCATCTATATTGGGTTAGTGGATCATACAGTCCGACCCAAAACTATAGACGCACCCTGAAATTCTCGAGTTGGAGACTTCACCAGCCCATTTAGATAGAACCTCCTGGAACAACAGCATTCGATGACTCCTAAAGGGCTGCTCCAGAGAGCATTTCCTCACCACATCCACCGAACTAGCACATTGTTCACTTTTCAAGTTTGGTGGTGACCCAAAAATATAGACGCAGTTGCACTGGCCACGGCGAAGAATAACCTGAGCCAATCGAGTTGGCATGCCTTCAACTAAGTGCCGCAAGTACTCTTGGTCGATTTCGTTCCATGAACGGATGATTTGGGCCTTCAGACTTGCCTTGTCTTCGAACTGGCGACCATTGGCATAGACAAGCCTCGCCAAAACACCCCAAACGTTTTCAATGGGGTTGAGGTCGGGGCTTTTCGACGGCCAGTCCATAACTGGCCACGGCAGAGCCTTCAGCCACGCCATTGTTTCTCTTGACGTGTGGATACTGGCATT
>NW_008580199.1:382366-388607 GCF_000520115.1 Aphanomyces invadans | reverse complement strand
ACAATGCCAGTATCCACACGTCAAGAGAAACAATGGCGTGGCTGAAGGCTCTGCCGTGGCCAGTTATGGACTGGCCGTCGAAAAGCCCCGACCTCAACCCCATTGAAAACGTTTGGGGTGTTTTGGCGAGGCTTGTCTATGCCAATGGTCGCCAGTTCGAAGACAAGGCAAGTCTGAAGGCCCAAATCATCCGTTCATGGAACGAAATCGACCAAGAGTACTTGCGGCACTTAGTTGAAGGCATGCCAACTCGATTGGCTCAGGTTATTCTTCGCCGTGGCCAGTGCAACTGCGTCTATATTTTTGGGTCACCACCAAACTTGAAAAGTGAACAATGTGCTAGTTCGGTGGATGTGGTGAGGAAATGCTCTCTGGAGCAGCCCTTTAGGAGTCATCGAATGCTGTTGTTCCAGGAGGTTCTATCTAAATGGGCTGGTGAAGTCTCCAACTCGAGAATATCAGGGTGCGTCTATAGTTTTGGGTCGACTGTAGGTTAGCCAGCAGCGAAAACGTTGTATAGATTTTGCCCAATTACTCTAACTGGCTCGGTCAAAAGATTTGAACAGAAATGGAGAGAAGTAATGCATAGCAAGTCAGACCGACATGTAAACGACAAATTCTCGAAAAGTGATAGGAGAACCGATATGAGATTGAACAATGATTGGCTGAAGGAATTGAGGGCTGTGCTTGAGCGTTCAACCTGTCCCTTCGAAACCTACCAGGCGACAAAAGGGTAATTCTATTCATTTCATGGAGCTAGTATGATTCGGCGACAATCAGCATCACAACCATATTTGCGGCACAAGAATACCTTCGGCTTCAACGTGGGGGTCGACGTTCGTGGAAGTATTCACCCTGTATGTGGCAGGGCACACGCAGAGGAACGAGTCAAATGTAGAATGAATTGGCAGAGTCTTGCTATCCTTCTCTGCAACAGGTACCTATCAAATATGGAACGTCTAAGCGACTCGTGGGGAACAACTCTGGCAATTGTTTGAAAGGACAGCTTCAATGTCAGGGTTCACCTAGTATCACAGAGCAGTTGCACTGTATGCACCTGAATGTCCGCAATGATGTCGCGAATGGTGTAGAATACAATTTCTTGAATTAACCACGACGGTCAAGTGGCGATGTCGGGATGCGGTGAATCCCCCGCTATCGAATTGTCAAGAGCACGAACGAATATTGGCTCGGATGGGTTCGACCAATCAGAGAATTGTCGGACGAAAATGCCCGATTTCTTGGATATTTTAACATAAATCAGACATTGTAGAAATTTAAATTGTGATTTTCTTGGCGATCGCTTCAATCTTTTGATGCCGGTGTCATGAGCGCACTCAAGAGCAAGCTGTGCTACATGAGGCTCCTTGAAAAGCCCCTTGTGTCTACATCGGAGAAGAGGCTCGCCACGATCACGCGTACCATTGCCCAGTGGGAAGGAATGCCCTGTGCCTATTATACAAACTTTTAGTTAATTTTCTAGTAACACGGGGGAGGGATTTCAGTCATTTACTGTAATACAGTGTATACCCTGTAATAGTGATACAATGTACTTCCTCTGTTTCACTTTACTGGGGGCATTTCACTTCCAGCGACCCCAAAATTCTATTTCTCGTCCATTTCACACAAAAATTATCACATTCGACAGAGGATGAAAAAATATAGGGATCGTCTATTGACTGCAGAGTGGGAAAACAACTTTTGGCGCCCAAACTTCGTTTGAATGGCCAAACAAAAAAATGCGACATCAAAACTTTTCAATTAAAAAATACGGGCCTTGCGCGCATCCAAGCTGATGGCACCGACTGGGCGTGAGCTGTCTTTCCAAAGGAAGATCGAGGTCATCATGGTCTTCCATAACCTCATGGAGACTGGAAAGTTGCCGCATGGGGCCATGGCGTCCATTCAGTCGCTCAATACATGATGGTCAGTCGCTCCGTGGACGACGTTATTGCTGCCACACTCGCAGCATTTCATGAGGTGGATGCTGAGAAGCTTTCTAATGTGTTTCTTACCCTTCAGGCTGTGATGCGCCTTACTCTTGAGAACAACGGAGGCAACAAATATCGCCTGCCACACTTGCGAAAGAATGCTTTACGGCGTGGCGCAGCTCTGATGGCAAACGTGTCATGCCCATCGTAGCTCTTGGTTTAGCGATCGTTTTAACCAATAGCATGCATGAATTTTGTTCTTAGCCAATCAATGAGAAATGTCCCCTGTAATGGGGAAAAAGTGAAACTTCAATTGTCCCCAGTAATGTGAAACAGAGGAAGTACTTCCTCTGTTCCAAAATAAGTGCGCGAGTTATAGGAGGGTGTACATGACCTGTTTTTATATTCGGGAGTAATATTCCAAACACGGCGTCACCTGCCTCGATTCGAAATACACTACTGTGATTGGATCATAGAATAAGCGCGACTGAGCTCTCGGTGAATACAATGAAGAGCTGAAAATCTCAAGCAATGAATCCATTTCCCGTGTTCAAATCTAACACAAAAATCACCACATAAAACATTAAAACGACCAACTTTCTTGAAATAACAATGAAAGACGCAACCTCACCGACGACGAACGCGAGGCCATCCTTCGCGAGGTCCTGCTTCACAGCAACGCCACTTTAATACCAGACCAATGAAAGGCTTGGCCAGAACCTGGTGACCAAGTACAGTACTGTACAACTGCCGTGTTTCGACCATTCGCCAGGTCCTTGCACTCGCGAAGCAGCAAGGTGTCGGTCACAGTAGCATGAAGGTCACTGTTACAAGCAGGAAGAAAGGTAGAGTTGGAAGAAAGCAGGCGTTCACTGCATGGCAAGTGAAGGCGAAACGTTTTACAAGTACCTCATGCTCAACGCACTACCCTTCGATTCATTTCGGAAAAACATGGATGCTATTGTTGTCATGCATGCATAAATCTCTCATTACGAAAGGAATAAGTGTGGGGTCATTGCATCGATACCTCAAGCTTGGCATGTTTCGGTCCCAATCGAACGCCATACGGCCGTACCTTACCAACCAATAAATATTGACGCATGCATTGAACGTGGGTGGATCCATCATTGAGTTCAAAAGTATATTGCAGTACGTCCACGTAGGCGAAAAGTTGTCCTACGCTGCGTAACTAAGGAGGGTCGCAAGTACTACCTCCTGTCTGGAGAATAAAAGCCAAAGCGAGTGCGCAAGAGCAAAAGAAACATTACGAAAGTGAACATTCTCTGTGCCTTGGCCCGATCACGACACGTCCATACTACTCTGGTCGAAAACATGTTGCAGAGTACGTCTTCCAATGGGCGGAATGTTTCTAAATATGTCGTCCAAATTGAGTAACAATTGGTGCACTAGAAAGCGCAAGATCTCTCTGCTTTGATTGGGCAGTTTATGAGCCTTCTAAAGCGTATTCATTCATGAGTAATGGGCGCGACTCATGCCATGTCAATTCGTCCAAACTTTGACACATCACACTATCCTATCCTCATAACTCATTTTCATATCGCACGAACAGCACACACATCAATCTCGCTATTCTAAACCATGTCAATGCAACTTGCCACCAGCACAGCCTACCGCCACTGAGCCCCCATGGCCGAAATGGCGGCGAAATTCACCTAGATAACGAGGAGCGCCGCGCCATCTACAAGAAAGAGCCTGCTTTCCGTCTCGCCCTCCGACACACTGCCTTATGGTGCCATCGTGCGGCTTGCCAAGCAGATGAACTGTCACTCGGAAACTGTGTCGCGCGTTAGGGCCTGCGGACAGCGTTCAGTTCGAGCGGGCCATTTGTCAAAGTGATGTCACATCGCGCAAGTCCGAGGTTTACCTCTATATTTCTGTATTGCTTTCCCAGAAACATTGTTTCTAGAGGTGTACTATTTTAGTCCATTCAGTTCGCAAAAAGAAGCGCTCGAACGAATAAATAGAAGTTGCGGTTCGGCAAGCTCCCCAAACGTCGCGGCAGGCGCTGAGAGCTCTGTCTCATGCGTGCGATATTCCCAAATGACGATCATACGGCACACGAAGGAATGCAGCCAGGTCAACGCCCGCTCAAGATATGTGAAGCCCTTTTTGATCCCAAGCAATATCGAAGAGCGCCTGCGGTACGCAATTTCTTTTCTTCATCCCTCGTCGAATGCAAGTCACTTTTTTACATTATGCATTCATTTGCGCGTACTGTATCAACGAAAAATGGTTCTATTTGACAAACGAGGATGAAGTCATGGCTGCTCGTTTTGCGAAGGCCAAACGATTTATAAATTGACGGCGATTTCCCGCCCCGTGTTGACTTAAACATCCACCTTTTCGATGGACTTTGGCAATTTGTCGAAAAAGTGACTGCACAACGCAACTCCAAGAACCGTACCAAAGTCACAATACTGTAGTGACGACTTTGCAGTCTATCGACTCGAATGTATATTTAGAAATGGTGCTAAACAATGTTGTGCCGGCCATCAAGTCGAAGTTCCCGCGGTGTACACTGCAATCGGGTGTTGCTAATCCAACAAGACAGCGCCAGCCCTCATAATTTCCTCACGACAAGTTTGCTGGAGTCGCGCGACGTATCCGGAATCGAGTAAAGAGACGGCGCGCAAGATTTCAATGTCGTAGATTTAGGATGGTTCAACTCTATTCAATGTCTGCAGTATCAGTACTGCACTCGAACAATCGAGGACCTCATTGATGTTGTGGAAACCTCGTTTTATGAATGTGGGCACGGTGTGAAAAATATTCATTTCTCTCAAAATGGTGATGGAGAAATGCATCGAAATACTGATCTCCCCTCGACTTGGACACGGCAAATGATATAAATTATTCACAGTACATCAACTCAAAGGTTATCGTTTTAACTGTATCTCTTTTTGCCACAACAATTCATATGAACTGCAGCCATTCGATCGCTGAACGCTGACAAGTCACAGTCCACGATTCCGGTACGTTGACAAGATTTCGCAACTGTCCACGATGACACAGAGCGCCATGCACCCCGGCCCACTCCATCGCTACAACTAACGGTACTTCGTAGAGCTTGTCCTGGCCCCCTGCCATCACCGATCCAATCTGGTTCTAGACGTTCTTTCAGTTGCCGCTTCTTGGCTTTCGCCTTGAACGAGGCAATAATGCCCGCATCCCGAGGCTGCAGGTACGCCGTTGTATTCTTTGGAAGCATACGCAACGAAATATTTGACAAACCTTCACCAGCTTCACGATCATGGCAGGGAGCGTTGTCCACAAGCAGCAGGATCTTGCGCCCTTCTGAAACCATTCGATCGTTCATGGATTTCAGGTACGTGCTAAAGACCTCCTTCGTCATCCAGGCCTTTTTACTCGACTGGTAGTCAAAACGGAGGTCTTGGGCAGTTCGACCATTGAAGCATCTTGGCTGCATGGCTGTCCCGATGAACAAGCGGTCAACAGCATCGGAACCGTCGGCATTCGTGGTAAGAGCAACGATTACCCTCTTTTTTATATTTTTCGTTCCAGGCACACGGTTGCGCGTAATGGAACGGTGTGGCGACAGACAGTAGAGGTACGCAGTCTCATCCAAGTTGTACACGTTTGTAGGGCTGCAGCCACTCGTACTGCGTCGTACTTCTTCGCTTCCTTGTTGCGCGGCACCTCGTAGGATTGATGCAGCTTCTCCATGCTATGTTTTGCTTGTCAGGCCATGTTTGCGCTGAAACTTATACAGCCATCCTTTCGAGTAGGACGAACACTGCGTTGGGGGCAGGTTGAGGCGGGCGGCGATTGAGTTTGCTTGTTCTCGTATGAGCTCTCCCGGTAGACATACGCCAAGTCTCTCACAGCGTAGGACCCATAGGAGAAGTTCGGTTTCGAGCTCAGGAGATTTAACTGCACGATCAATGTGCCGAGCCTTGTTGTCGACGCGTTGCGTTTGTGTTGCACCGCGTTTAAGGGTCTTTCTAATGGCAGATTTTGTTGGAGTTGTCGCAAGTTCGAACGTTTGCGCTGCCCACTTTGCCAATTCATTGTATGTCGCTTGTGAGTTTTGCACGTGCTGCGCGAACAAGTTGCTCTTGTCGACCAGTGCCATCCGCTGTTTCATTTTGAAGTGATGGAGATCAAAAGTACATTGCTGTTTGAAAATCAAATATTCCTGGAGGTATATATATTATTCATTCATAGAGAGTATTTAGTTTACCCCGTGTCCAAGTCGTGGGGGAATCAGTACACGGTGGCAATGATTATAAGCTCCCTCACAACCACCCGGTCGTCTTAGGGGGATAAAC
>NW_008580199.1:372051-380351 GCF_000520115.1 Aphanomyces invadans | reverse complement strand
CGACATGTTGAGAGCGCAAGGGGAGCAGAGCAATCGGCGATAACAAACGTGTTGGGGTATGAATTTGTCGAGAGGAATTGGTGTGGATGATGGAAAAACGAGCGGCGCTGGTCCTTTTTTTACTTGCAGCCAGGACAATTGTGCAGCGAATCGTGAATGTACATGTCGCAGTCGCTGCAAAACGAGTGGTGGCACGTGGGGCACACGTACGACGACGTGGCTAGTGGAAAAAGGCACGAAAAGCACTTGGTTGCAGTCGTGGCCTTGTCGAAATTCACGATCGGGAATAAATGGTGGTATGACCGAGCCAAATGCGGCGACGACACCTATCCACCACGCGGCAGCGCTGGCGTAAATTTCCGTTCTTTCGCTGTTCATTCCAAAACAAACACCGCGTCCAAAAACAGCCCCGAGGCACACACCCACAGGAATTACCGACCACTCGATCGTCCAATTCAAGCAGACGATGACGATGTCTGGTGTCGAAACGTACCAAGGGCAAACTGCACACAACGCAGACGGTGGGCAATTCGCAGCTCTTTGATTTACATCGTGGGCAGAGATAGCCCAACGTTGTAAACGTTTGATGGCACACGCACAAGGACAGCACCCCACTGCGCTTTTGAGGAAATCCCATCTACACACACGTCACTCCGCGAGTGCCCATACAACCACGACCGTATTACTACCTCGACGAGCGTTGCAAATTTTGCCACTGACGACGCCAAACTCGGACATGGTGTGGTGAAAGCAGCCAAGAGGTCTCTGAAATGCGGCGCGTCCATCGCGACCGAGTACGTTCCATGGGTTTCCTAGCACCGAGTCAACGCTTTACGTTCGAGCCGCGTCATGCGCAGGACAGAGGTAGCACACAATCTGTCCGAGAACTCGAGAGAGACGGGCACTCGTCTCTGAGTTGAACCCGATTCAAAACGAGAAATCGCATCGGGTTGTCGAGAAAGCACCAAAAGAGACATCGCCAACGATTCAGAGCTTTCACCTCGCGATCATGTCGACACTCGGAATCCGTTCATTCCAAAATGCCATATTACCTTGGCGATTCGCTTGAGCAAGTGCATTTCGGCGCCAATGCCAACGAACGAACACCGAATCGAGTCCCGTTTTAGCGCGGCCAGGGTGGCAAAGATGTCCCCGGGGTCGGTCGTCGTCAAGCTGCCGTACGTCACGATGATTTCCTTCGACCCGTACGAAGGCACCTATCGACGATCCTCGCGTGAGCGGCGGTCACAAAAGGTGCATGTTCCCGCACAATCTTCAATGCATTGCGAGCCATTTCCAGGGCGTTTTGCAAACTGGGTTCGCCGTGGACGGTCAGAGTACTCTTTAGGACGTCGATGTGATGCGTCGGGTTCCCGGACAAGTCGCTTAGTTTCACAGCAATGGCACTTTTGATTCCAATCAGTCCCAACTATTCACATCGCATGACAACATCGAACGCACACTCGATCGTCAAACCTGGGAAATGGGATTCTGATCGAAGTAGTCGGCGATGAAACGCTGGACTTCTTCCGTGACGACGGCACACCGATGCGGTTTCCAGTCCTTCTGGCTCATTCCCTTGGACAAGTCCACGACAACGTAAACGTATCGAATGAGTCCTGTTTGCCGATCATGAGCAGGAGCATGGACAAAGGAGACAGGAAATACCTTTGCGTACACGCTGCAGCATTTGCTGTCGTCGCAGGCGTGCCTTGTCCCCTGAGGACGTCACTAGTGCTTGAACTTTCAAAGCACCACTCTCGTCTTCTTCAATGCCATCCCACGATCGCTCAAACGAGCCTTCCCACGCATACCCCTTTCCATTATCTAAGAGGACACACACGCGCAACTCAAGCCCAACCTCATGGACTCATCCACATCGCAGTGCTTCCCTTCCCCAATCCGGCGCCTTACCTTCCTCATCCATCTCTCACCGTGTGATGGTTTGAATACGTTTTATTTCAGGTGGGAATTGTGGGTTAAAGTAAAAAACTGGAATTGTGGGTTAAAGTAAAAACCTACGTTTTAACAATGCACGAGGTGAAAGCTGACGTATCAATCACCCCGTTACGTTCAATTCGAACCACCATCACGCCATCGCTCATGAGCTACAATACAAAGCCACATGCCCTAGAGATATCAACTTGATTGGACAATACGTTGCGCTTCGTATGGTGCAAATCATTGGAAGTTCAAAACGATTGACTAGCATTTCCCTATTCCATCGTTGAATGGACATGTTTTCAATGTAGGTGTCGTCAATACATCTGGACAGGTACGACTCTTCACTGTCAAAGTGCCAATCGAGCGATAGAAAATGATTGGTTTGGGTATAGAAGAAACCGTGTCCAAGTGCATGTCGTCGCACGCGGATATCCTGAAGCTTGACAACTTTCGACCATCTCAGCGCTTTGAATTTTTCATTGTGGTAACAACACAACTCACATGACATTGGTTTAACGTCGTCATTCCCGTGAGATTAAACTTAAATACCCAGTGGGTATTTAACGTAACCCACGACGTTAAGGAATAAAACGTCAGTGACATACGTTTTACTCGACACAACCTTTTTCACTCAACACAGCTTTCCATGATTTTTGAATCGTAGTGCGATCCAAACGTGCAACTCACCGGATGAAGCTACGACGATGGAGCGTCGCCAGGCTGCGTGCGATCTTTCTCGGGCTGTTCGTCGTGTCTGTGGCGGTGACGTGGCATGTTACCATGGGCTTGCGCCCGGCTGCGCTTAGCCTGCGCGCGGACACCAGAGCCAAGATGCATGCAAGTGCCAAGGCGAGCACGGCGAGCCAAGAAGTTGTCGAGCACACCAAACTTCAACGGGTCGCCATCAAAGGTACCTCTGTGTAGACGACTTCGGCTGCGCCTTTGTGTCTCATCCAGCTTCATAGCCGTGACGCCACCAGCCGCCGTTTTCTTTGCTCGAATCATTGGGAACGCGTTGCCTCCTCGGTACGACCAAAGCAACCACCAGGACGAATGCATCATCGCACTCCTTAGCCACGACCCCACACGAACGCTAATTAACCTCGAGTTTGTCCTCGCCCACGAGTTTCAAGATTCTCGAGTCCAGAAACACTGGGTCTTGAACCGCCTGCTCAACTCCACCATCGAACAAGCCATCATGTCCCTCCTCGATCAATACAACGCCAGGTTACTCGTGCCACCATCTCCTCGAGCAAGAAACTCGCATCCCACCATCGTTATAGCTACAGTCGCATTCCTTTCGTCCTGGAAGAGTACGCGAACGCACATTTCACGTTGTTCGACCAAGACGACAACTCCGACCACTTGCACTCGAATGCGACGCTCGACGAGTGGAATCAAAATCTCCTCCTTTCAAGTATCTATGACGCAAAGAACTTGTACGCCATGAGCATCAACCATGCTCGCAATGCCATGATCGAGCTCGGGTACAATACTCCGCACGACCACGCGTTGTGACGATATTCTGACGGCTCGATAGCATTGCCAAAGGAGCCAAGTGGATTCTCCCGTGGGATGAAAACTGCTTCCTGACATCAAAGGCGTGGGACATGATTGCCCACGACCTGTTCACTCCAGACGCCGTTGACGACGGTACTGCCATGCCAAACTTCGTTTTATGCACACACACGGCGATGTTGTGCAGATGCGATCAAATACTTTGTGGTCTGGATGGACCGACTCAAAGTCGAGAACGACGTGGTGCTTGATCCAGCGTACGTACCCAATGCATGGGAAGAGCCGCAGATTATCTTTCGCCGGGACGCCACCGAACGATTTGACGAAGCACTTCGGTACAATCTTCCCTCTGCACAAGAATTCGCTTTGAACATTCGCGTGCATGAAGGACAGTGACACACGCGTGTATGTCTCTACTGCATAGATACGGTCGCCGCGACAAGGCAGCTTTGCTCATTCGGCTGAATGTCCCAGGAGTGTGGTTTGAATGGGGCTGGTCGGCATGGGAGCGCTTGCGAACCTTTGACAATCCGTCCAGCGATGGAAGTCGCCGCTCCACGGACAACCGTCCCAAAGTTCCATCGACTGGGTTTGTGATTCGGCTCTATTCTGGCAACCCAGTCTACGAGGACCAAGCGTTTGGGTGAGGGTCTCTAGTGCTGCCGTCACTTCGAACGTCTCGATGGCGCTGACGGAGTGGGTAGGTTTCACCGGGAAATGGCTCGAGCAGAAGCAATTGCTCGACAGCTAGAGTCGCTCGAGGATCAAGTGATGCGCGACGTCTTGCAATTCCACCCGACCAACTTGGTCGTGTACAGCAAACACAAGTTGTTACGAGCCAAACAACTTTTCCAAACCCAAGTGGATACATCCCCACTTGACCCTCCTGACAACGACCGCGCCATCGTGGTGGACGTTCTCAAGCAGGCTGATCGTGCCATGCGTTTGGTGGCGATGCCAACTGCATCATTTGTTCGCGCCAAGGCAACTCCCCAGGACGTGGTACGGACGAATCCACTCGTTGAAACGCGGCCAACATCTCGATCGTGAAATCAAAGCGCTCATGCGTAGTCCGTCGCGTTTGAATCGATGGTGTACAACTTGACAGCGCTCGTGTTTGGGTCGTTCATCTCGAACAACGAAGATTACGCGCACCATGCGCTGCAATTGCTGCACCAGTGGTTTATTCGACAACCCGACGGCACACTCCCGCATCCAGGTGCGGTTCTTTTTGTGTGTGGAGCTCGTTTTTCATGCAACGACATGGCCATGCTTTTAGCTAAGCTTGTGAGGAGTGGCCAGTTGATGACGATGCGGACGCTTCCGCTGTTTCTCGACACGGTCAAACTTTTCCACGACAGCCACTTGGACGCGTACACGTCGGGCGTTCTGCTCCACGTACGGACGTGGCTTCGAAAGTACTACGACGACTTGGCACTCGACAAAGCGTACCGACCCAACGTGGCATCTCGCTGGTTTCGTTCGGCCAGTCGACGTGGTAATCGGCGTCGCGATTTCGTGTTTGCTGGGACGTTGTTGTTGTCGCTAGGGATGCATTACGATATGCAAATGGCGAGTCTTGCGGCCTACTTTGACGAGCCTGCTGTGTATCGATACCATGCCGACACGGTGCAATCGCGGATGCTCTCGGACGGCGTCTCGATTCCAACGATGCGCGATTGGGTCCACATGGCGACGATCGCGCAGTCCGCCGGCATCGACGTGTGGGAATTTCACGACCATCGGCTGTGTGCGAATGTGGCCATGCGAATTCCGTGCTGCGGAAATTCGTCCACTTACGAGTGCACCGCCGCGACGACCGCCGACGTGATGTTTGCGAACGGGTGGGACATGCTGCCGCTGGTGTTGTCCAAGTGCGTCCAGTGTTCCGCCTTGGCAACGGTCCAGTTGGAGCAACTCGACGACGTGGTTTCGTTGCACGTGGCCAGAGCATGGCACGTTCCGCCATTTCTACACCTGTGGCAGACCTAACATGCTGTGTGTACATATACGACGTGGATGCGTCGACAAACGGCATCGATCCATGCGATTCAACTGGTCGCGCGTTCCAAACTCGACCAACGCCAGCATTCAGACTACTACCGCACGTTAGATTGCGACGGCACGAGGTGGGATGGCCAGAGCTTGGGGCTCAAGAACTTGGGACGTTGGGTGGCGCGCAAGGGGAGGCGCTGCGAGAATACGATCGACGAGAATGCGACGAACTCTTGGATCAGCTTGAGAGTTGAGCGCCGTGGAATCTACTGGGCGGGGGCTTCATCGTGCGCAAAGTGCCCGTCGGTGACCCGACCATCGTTTTTGCACGTGTATTCAACGACACGCGAGCGAGGACCGCCAACAGGCGCACGACGCGTCCGCATGAAATTCGTGGGCAACGTCGTCGTTGGCTCGATGAGCTTTTTCATGTTGCATGCGGTCGCATTCGATCGAGTGCGGACGACGTTGTTGCGGTACGTTTGAGAGACAGCAGCAGTCGGCACCCGAATCGAACCCCCTTGGCCGCCTTGGATGCGCTCGCCGCCGCGTGGATATACGTTTCAATTGGAACAATCGGACTAGAGACAACCTCAAGTCGTCGTTCCGTTGGTTGGGTCATCGCAGTATGATCGCTTGTGTACGTGTCAAGCAGCATCGTATTCGCCACGTGCCACCGATGCTTTTGCCCTTGGCGCGATCCCGTCCAACGAATCGGAACGACACCCTTGACGTGCTCCGCGTGTGCCCTGCGTTTGCTGCACGTGATAGGTACAATCGCCGCAGTCCGCCCCAGGCAGAGCCCGTCGCATGCCGAGCATGAAGGACGGCCGCGACGTACTCGTTTCGTGCCACCACGTCAGCGCCGTCGTCGTTATGCTGACATGGTGTTTTTTTTTTGCCACTCGATCAACGCGTCGACCAACTTGCTCTTCCAGGCATGGCGGACGTCCATGTCGGCTCGACAAACGATTCCTCCACGCGCGCTCCTCCCACCACAACGAATACCTTGGACTTGCCGTCATGGCACCGTCGTGAATTGCAGGTGTTCGTTGCACCAAGTTGGATGTCATCGAGTCGACACCAAAACTCGAGCTCCACGCATGAAGACGAATCGCGGACGTTGCCTCTGCATGACTCGACAGATCGACAACGAGGCACGTCCACATAGGCGCTCCCATGTCGTATTCAAGCATCGGAACGTGCGACACCTTGGCGTCAAACAGTCGTCGTCCCAGATGAAGAATGGGTCGGAGGTATGGGTCTCATAGCGGCGGTGAAACACTTGTCCGCGCGAATATCGAGGTCGCCATATCGACAAACCTCGATGCGTTGCCTGTCGGGGGATGCACTCTCCACGTGGAACGAGTGCACACCACTCGTCGCAAGTGCAGCTTGTCAACGACATGTCGTTCGAGAAACCACACGACTTTGTGTACCAAGCGATGGTGCCTCGGTGGTCATGTGGTGCAGCATTCCCCCGTAAGCAAACCGTCAGGATGGATCGGTCCAAGCGCCGTTCCACCGTTGCTCATGGAGCCCTTTCACTTGATATTGCCGCGGCCCCACTACGTGACTAGCGACAAGTTGGTGTGTTTCGTCGATAGCTCCTGTCGTACGCCACAACGACGACGAAAGCGGTCGCCGTGTCATCCAAGTCCATTTACAACTCGCCCGTCCGTCCCCGCGGTCAACTGTTGGAAATTTTTGCCTTAGGCAGGGTGTTGGAGATACGATTCGAGGACTTGGATAACGTCGTCGGCCGACGGTCGTGCTTCGTCCCGAAAGGACAGACACTGTTGCGCCATCTCGAGTAATGGTCGAGGCATCGCGTTCGTAAAGGCTGGTTGGAGTTGCCCTTGACTCACCTATCTTCGCCGTGACATGACAACCCTGGAAAACACAACAACGTACGAGCAGGGCGATGCGCGCATTCGAAAAGCCATCACCCGAGTGGCCAGAGGTCGAATACGGCGTCTCCATTGTATCCATTTCCGAGAGCAACGCACCAAAGCTGTACATGTCTGCCTTGGTCGAGTATCTCGCTCCACACAAGATCTACGTGGTGCGATCAAGACAACGACATCCATGTCGCGCGTACCTCGGGGGCAATCCATGCCACCGTGCCGACATTGCTCGTCATGGTTTCATCGACCGTCGTGATTATTCGCGAAATGCCAAAGTCGCTCAACTTGGCTTCGTACGTGCTGCTGAGCAAAACATTTTTCGCTTTCACGTCGCGGTGAATGATCGGAGGGTCCAGCCCATGTAAATAACGCAGCGCCATCGCGACGTCCCTCGCGACTTTGGCCTTTGTCGTGTGAACTCTGGATGGACACACGGCTGCTGGCCACACCCACTGGAATTGCCTCGCTGCAACGTGTTGCCGATCCGTTTCCAGCAGTTGGCGGACATCTCCGTGTGGCATGTATTCCGTCAAGACCGCCATGTCCACCAGGGTCGACCATGACACACCGACAAATCGGACAATGTTCGGGTGGTCGAGCCGAGCGCACAGACGAATCTCTCGCATAAAGTCCTACCACGACCCACGGTACGCATTGGAATCGCGTCGAGAGACAACGTACTGCCGTCGCCTTGGCATCTTTCGCTTTCGACGGCACCAATTGCTTCATGGCAACGTCTCGACCGAATACCGTCGCTCGATACACGACACCAAAGCTACACGACCATGTGTCGGTATCGGACGCCATGCTTGGCACGTACCCCCCCGACGCAATCAACGCCGCGTGGACAATGTCTTGTTGCGGAATGCGGTATCGAATCATGTATGGGTCGAAACGAATGTCTGGATGGGCGGCGTGGAACGATGGCTGTGTTGC
>NW_008580199.1:358273-371951 GCF_000520115.1 Aphanomyces invadans | reverse complement strand
GCGCTCCCATGTCGTATTCAAGCATCGGAACGTGCGAAACCTTGGCGTCAAAAAGTCGTCGTCCCAGATGAAGAATGGGTCGGGGGTGTGGGTCCCATAGCGGCGGTGAAACACTTGTCCGCGCGAAAATCGAGGTCGCCATATCGACAAACGTCCATGCGTTGCCTGTCGGGGGATGCACTTTCCACGTGGAACGAGTGCACACCACTCGTCGCAAGTGCAGCTTGTCAACGACATGTCGTTCGAGAAACCACACGACTTTGTGTACCAAGCGATGGTGCCTCGGTGGTCATGTGGTGCAGCATTCCCCCGTAAGCAAACCGTCAGGATGGATCGGTCCAAGCGCCGTTCCACCGTTGCTCATGGAGCCCTTTCACTTGATATTGCCGCGGCCCCACTACGTGACAAGTTTGTGTGTTTCGTCGATAGCTCCTGTCGTACGCCACAACGACGACGAAAGCGGTCGCCGTGTCATCCAAGTCCATTTACAACTCGCCCGTCCGTCCCCGCGGTCAACTGTTGGAAATTTTTGCCTTAGGCAGGGTGTTGGAGATACGATTCCAGGACTTGGATAACGTCGTCGGCCGACGGTCGTGCTTCGTCCCGAAAGGACAGACACTGTTGCGCCATCTCGAGTAATGGTCGAGGCATCGCGTTCGTAAAGGCTGGTTGGAGTTGCCCTTGACTCACCTATCTTTGCCGTGACATGACAACCCTGGAAAACGCAACAACGTACGAGCAGCGCGATGCGCGCATTCGAAAAGCCATCACCCGAGTGGCCAGAGGTCGCATACGGCGTCTCCATTGTATCCATTTCCGAGAGCAACGCACCAAAGCTGTACATGTCTGCCTTGGTCGAGTATCTCGCTCCACACAAGATCTACGTGGTGCGATCAAGACAACGACATCCATGTCGCGCGTACCTCGGGGGCAATCCATGCCACCGTGCCGACATTGCTCGTCATGGTTTCATCGACCGTCGTGATTATTCGCGAAATGCCAAAGTCGCTCAACTTGGCTTCGTACGTGCTGCTGAGCAAAACATTTTTCGCTTTCACGTCGCGGTGAATGATCGGAGGGTCCAGCCCATGTAAATAACGCAGCGCCATCGCGACGTCCCTCGCGACTTTGGCCTTTGTCGTAGGAACTCTGGATGGACACACGGCTGCTGGCCACGCCCACTGGAATTGCCTCGCTGCAACGTGTTGCCGATCCGTTTCCAGCAGTTGACGGACATCCCCGTGTGGCATGTATTCCGTCAAGACCGCCATGTCCACCAGGGTCGACCATGACACACCGACAAATCGGACAATGTTCGGGTGGTCGAGCCGAGCGCACAGACGAATCTCGCGCATAAAGTCCTACCACGACCCACGGTTCGCATTGGAATCGCGTCGAGAGACAAACGTACTGCTGCCGCCTTGGCATCTTTCGCTTTCGACGGCACCAATTGCTTCATGGCAACGTCTCGACCGAATACCGCCGCTCGATACACAACACCAAAGCTACACACGAACACGTCGTGATCGGACGACAGGTTTGGCACGTACCCCCCCGACGCAATCAACGCCGCGTGGACAATGTCTTGCTGCGGAATGCGGTGTCGAATCATGTATGGGTCGAAACGAATGTCTGGATGGGCGGCGGCGTGGAACGATGGCTGTGTTGCGGCCGTTGTCCGTCGTCCGTCGTCGTTCGCGGGCGAGTGGGACGGCTGGCATCTCGACAACGTCGTCACTGTCAACGTATCGCGCTGGCAACTAGCTGGACTGCCGCGGCGTTTGCGGCGGTAGATGAAAGTTCCCGACACGGCGACAACTACTGCACCGACAACGATCACTCCGACTATCCAACCGACCGGGATGTTGGACGACGACTGGTCAGGAATGCGGGGACTTGGAAACGTTAAACCGGCGGTGGGGAATTGCCTCAAGCAATAGTCGAACTGGGTGCCAAGGACGTTGTAAAAATTGGCAACGTATGAGTCGTTCGAGGTGGCCACAACTCGGCATGACTCCTGGAACGACGCATACTGAGGAAACATCCGCTGGCACATGACGCAATTTTCTACAAGGAACGTGGTGTTTGCTTCGCTGCACGAACCGTAGAGCCGTTGGTACCCTTCGAGGTCCTTCAGGCACTGGTCCTAATGTCGACCGTGGCCGAAGTAGTCAGCAACAACGGTTCCAACACACGAAGAATGCAACGCACTGTGCAATACGATAGCGGCAAGCTTGTCAATTCGATGTCACACCCTTCAGCTTTTCGGTGTGCCGCGGCTTTGATTGCATCTGCACAGGATGGCACGGCGCACCACGTTCGCCCACTCAAGTAGTTTGTCGGCGACTCGTTCCGACAGGTTGCCAACTTTGTCTGGTACGTCTGATTCAATGCAACGCAGTGGGGCGCGTCGTCTGCCACCGCGACAGTCGTCGCCATCTTGAGCAGGAAGGACGCACCAAGAACAAAGGAAGTAGTCGGCGGCATCACGATCTTCTTCGTCGCTGGAGCGACAATTTGCACTTGATCTATTGCGCCACTTGGTCGCGAAATTATGATTTTTATCCAATCAAATGACACATTTGGATTTGATTGGATAAATATTCCAGAAGGGATCTGCCTCTGCAAAAAATAGCCGGTCGTGTCCGTGCCTCTGGCATGCATCGCTCTACCGTTTGACCATAAATGAGCGCATAAGCAAGTGCCCTCTGCCTGCGTCTCCCGCTTGGATTCGCCAACCGTTAATGCGTAGGCAGGCTGTGCATGCTTGGGTCCTGCAGTGGCAAGCATATCTCAAGCTGGGTGTCAGCCCCTTTCAGTGACTTGGAATATGATATACGTTCAGTGTACGTCGCACAGTATCCCATTGCTTCTGGTCAAGTGACCCAGAATAATAAAATGATTAGCGTGATTTGATTGGGCAGTGTAGATCAACCAATCAGTGACGAGGTCCAAGCTTTTGAAAAAGACCATCGAACGGGCGGAAGGTATGGGCGAAGAAGAGATGATGTCGCGAGCCGAGTTTGTGAAGGCTTTGGCGCTGGCATTAGCAGCAAATGATGAACAAGATGCCGTGGCACCAGAGGCTGTGGCGCGCGCTGCATACGAGTCGCTGCAGTTTGACTTTCCACAGATATCGCCAAGTCAGTTGAAAGCACTGGCAACGCACATGCGCGACGACACGGCAACGTTCCCACTTACATATATGCTGCTACGCAACGCGTTGGAGCTTGCACAGAGCTCTGATGGTGGGAGCAGTGCGGCCGCTGCTTTGCTCGTTCAATGCTTCTTCCTTCCATTCCACGCTTCGATGGACTACCTCACACACTTCCACTTACAGGTATTGACATCGTTCCCAGCATCTCTACGATTCCAACATCAACGCACAGGATGACAGCTCAATTTACGACAAGCTCTTGTTCATCAGCTACCACACGACGTACGCCCCGCTGTCGTCGCTATCGTTGGACGACTGGAATCACTTTCAATGCACAGATTTGTGCTGCTCGATTGCGTCCACTTTGCTCCATTATCCGACGGTACTTGCTCGTCTTCGCCGGTGTCAGGGTCATCATGATGCAATAGGTGGGTGGTCCGTCGGCTGTACTGCTTCAAATGGAGTGGCTCCGATACATGTACTTGTTGCGCGACCGCATCCTTCAGTATCCCGTGACATGTGCCAGCATACTCCACAAGATGCTCCACTTTTTCCACTCCCCTGCAAATTTGGAAGCCATTGAAGCGAGCCGCGCTTCCGCGGCGCCTCTACGCCTTCTCCTGGACATTGCGTCGTCCAAGGTGCAGGACTTTTCCCTGCAATCCATTCACATCTCTTTGTAAACACCAGGAGCTCAAGCAAGCTTCGATGGCAAAGTCGTCGATTTTATCGCTTCTTCGAACGATGATGCCAATGGTATGCCGCGCCGCTACCATTCATTCGTGTAAAGTTCTCAAGTCGATGGTCTAGATGGCGAAACAACTCATGTTGCTGGTTGAAAGCCCAGCCAAAGCGTCGGATGATGCGCGGCATGACGATGTTCTCATACACGCCCAACTTTTGGAGTGGGCAGTGCTCGAAGACCCGCCGGGGATTGCCGCGCTGTTGGAAGACTCGGGAGTTCTACGATCGATGCTTCGCTTCATCACAATGACGTCGAGACCCACCAAGGCCACGACGACTGAATTGCTGTCGATTGCACCGGTCAAGCACAGTCTCCGCATCGTGGTGCTGTGCATGCTCTTCCGCCCGACCTTTGCCGAGTTCATCGAGCGAGTACCTAGCATGAACCAATGGACCGCCACTGACACACTCGCGACGAAATATGCTGCGGAACACACGCTGTGGCTGCTCTCGAAGTCGTTGGGACAGTCGACACCGTCCCCGCATTCGTTGTGGAAAGCACTGGCGAGCCTCTTTCCTGTACAATGCGACCACGTTTTGGCAGCCACCACTCGGGTAAGCCTTCCCATGCGTTTGAACGCGCGATGAATGCCCATGGCCATCATGAATATCGTGGCAAACATGACGACGTTGTGCAAGCACCGCCACGTTTCTCGTCAACAGCAAGTACTGACCACGTCGTGGCAGATGCGAGATGCTGTGTTTGTGCTGGACGTGCTGGTGAAATTGAAGTTCCAGCCGCATTGGATCGCGTGGCCACACAAATCGACGTTGTCGTCCACGTTGCAAAACGTCCTGCCAACACTGAATACCTTGTTTCAATGCCCAACGAAGCAGGATGCGACGGCCACCGACGGCACGTCGAGCCCGCGGAGCCCTTCCCGCCAGACTGTGGCGTTGTTGCATCGGTTGCGCATGTCTATCAAGCAACTCACGGCGTCGTCGACGACGTGCGCGGCACTGTACAACAGCGACGGAGCCAAGTTGGATTAAATCGACGGGGGTGTATTGGTTGGGCTTTTGCCTTTTTTGGACTCGGTCGGGAGCTCAAACAACGCGATGAACTCGACCGCAGCTTCCAGCATTGTCGAGTAGTACCCGACTTCACCCATCGCGACGGACGAGATCATGGTTTCGCTCACGATCCGGCGCGTCAATAGCACTTGGCGCAATCGACTCTGGCACACGACGTAGATAAATATCGGGAGAAAGTCGTCAGCGGCCAAGTGGGGCGACGTATTCGGCATCGACGTGGGGGTGTCGTGCTCCATGGCGTGCAGCGTGTAGATGCTCGTGGCGGCTTCCATCAGCGCCTGACCTTTTTCAAAAGGCAGCGAGTAGTTGTCCATCTGATTGAGCTGGACAATGGCCGTCCTCCAATTCGACGGGGACCTACGGCGTGCGCCATGCAGTGTTGGTGACACAAAAACCATACGAACGGCGTACATGTGGTTGGGCTGAATATCAAAGAACGCTTGGCTTTGCCGCGATAGATAGCGGCGCTTTGTCTCAAATACTCGCACGGATTCTTCGCCCGTCGACACCAGTAGCAGATTGTACAGCACGTCCTATCGACACACAAACCACGACGCGGATGACGCCACCGCGACGGGGCAGCAATCGGCAACGTACTTGCAGTGGAATAAACGTCAGCCGTTCAATTTGAATCTACGGCGAGAATACATGTCACGGGCATATGCCAACCATGACAGCCGTGGCCGCACCAGGGCAGTGTCTCTCGCATCGGCGTAATTGTGTTCGATTTGCGCTTCCTGCTTGATTTGAACCATGTAGTCGCGGTACCGTTCCAGGACCTGCAAGATGATGAGCCACACAATTCGAATCGACAGCACAACGCCGAGCATTTCATTTGGCACACAACAAAGCACAACAGAGCGCACACTGATGCCCGCGTACCTTGGCCAAAATGCGCTCCATGAACATGCGGAATGACTTGATCGCAGACAGGACCTTGGCTTGGACGCATTCGTGTGTCGGCAATTTGTCGTAGTGCAGTTGAAAAGTCGCGATAAAGTTGCGCTACAATGGCAGTCATTTTCTAAACGCATTATCTGGTCGTCCGTTCGACGCACAATGTTCTCGGTATGCGCTTTGACAATTCGATCGCAAACGATTTTCGTCGGACGTGGGGGCACAGCCACGCGAGTTAACGACCGGCGTCTCTACGCACGCAAGCGATGGTTGTGAAGTCGACAGCAATAGATCACGCAACAGAGGTTGAGCCGCACCACCAACGTGTAGAAAGTAGATATGGTGGGGAAGCCTCGGTGTGCTGCCATACCTCGACGTTTTGCTTTAATTCCGTGCCGCTAGAGTCCTGGTACGACTCGCGGCACAGGATCGCGTCCTCAATCGCATAAATCCAATCTTCTCGCTCGTCCAGCGAGCTCGCTTGCAGCATGAGCGAAAACCCCCCGCCGCTGGTGTCAATGGCAAAAGTAAAATCGCGGCCGCTCAAGTGAATGTCCACATAGTGCACCTGCGCGCCATCAAACCCCAAAAACAATTGCTCAAGTCGATTCCAGGTGCCCGGTGGCATACCGTTGTGTCCTTGTGAAACAAGAGAACTTCACCCTTGAGCTTGTGCGTTGTGGACTTTGGCACGGTGGCGTCGACGTCTTCGCTAAAGTATCGCAGCACCTACCCACAATTCAAAACAAGTCCACCAAGCTCTCCACGACCCGACCGAGCCATCCAGGACAAAGAAGCGCCGCTTCCAGTTCTTCAAAATGTGGCCCTGTTTGTACAGCCACCCGCTCTTGCGATCGAGCTGTGTATCATCTACAAATCTGCGCTTAATCCGCGCATCGACCATCCCCACAACCTTGAAGCACCATCCACACACGCATCTCGATTGCCAAAGCCAGCGTTCGAGAAGAGACATCGGCAAACAAGTCAAACCACGCGATGCCCAGTCAAGAGCACGATCCGAACCCAAACCTTGACATGGTTGATGATGCATCGATCGTACCGAGACCGATATTTGCGTGCGCATGCATGGACTGGCGCCGCCCGACTGGCACGAACTCCCGTCGGCGCATCCACGTCCGCCGCCTCGTAAACGTCGTCGACCGATATGTTGGAGAGCACGCAGACGGGTTGTTTTGTCGCAGGTGGTTGAAGCTGCTTGCGTATTTCCAACCTGAAACTGGTTGATTGCTGGATCGACCAGCACGATTCCTCTACCATCTTTGTCGGTCACGTTTGGCACAATTTGAATTTGCCACGGAGATGTCCACTCCCACGTCCCGTCGGTGGACGGTTTGGGCAGCGCAATCGTTGGAAAGATCGGATAGTGGGTCGAGTACGTTGCATTTGTGTATCGTTTCGGGTCCATGGGGAGCAGGCATCCCTTGGCACCTACGACGCAAATTCTTGGTTCGGTTGTCCAAAAACAAGAGCAGGGCAGCCCACGAACCCCAGCCGAGCAAGATTTGGTAGCGTTCATGTTCGTAGATGATTTCGTCGGCCTCGGGGATCGCCTCGCTCGTGTCTTCTTCACGTACGCTGTCGTGGGTTGCAACCGTTGACGCGTTCTCAACGACCGAGTCGACACGGACACTACAACGAAGCGACCGGGATGACGTTTGCAACGATGGATCGGAGTGCGATTGCGCCACGACTTGCAGCCAAAACGAAGAGTTGCGTGCGCTCATCATGCCATTGGCGCTCAACGTCGGTCGGATGCCGCGGCGGGGCACTACCTCCGAGTCGTGAACCTTGCCTTCGGCGGAGCTTCGAGATGGCCCAGGGTCGTTCACTTCCAAGTCTTCGGCCGCGTTTGCGACGATATCATCCGCCAACAGCCCCAGTTGAGCTTCCAGCACGTCGCGATGGCGCATCGGTCTCTCCATCGCCACGTCAGCGCCCTGCTCAAATTCGCGATGGAGTCAAATATTGCATTTTGATTGGCTCTCCGAGTTTTCAAGCCATTTGATTGGTGGGATTCGTGGCAATGGATCCACCAACATGAGAAATTCCTGCATATGGCGGCGGCGACACGGCACCCGACGACGACAGCAGGACGACGCCTTCATGGACACCACAAGCACATTCCGTCACGCAAAGGAGCGTCTGACATGGCGATGAGATCCCGTTTTACGTACGGTCTGTGAATACGTAATGCGGTGGCCCGCACGACGTCATTCGTCGACCTGGCGTCGTCGCCTACCCCCCATCGCAATAGCAACGGCGGCACCATCAA
Source organism: Aphanomyces invadans (assembly GCF_000520115.1). Classification (NCBI taxonomy): domain Eukaryota; phylum Oomycota; class Saprolegniomycetes; order Saprolegniales; family Verrucalvaceae; genus Aphanomyces; species Aphanomyces invadans. The sequence goes on along the minus strand of NW_008580199.1, from coordinate 363,825 downwards.
CCGACGCAGCGTGACATGAAAACGAGTCGCTCGGACCAAACGAACAAGCGCACCACATGATCGAGATAATGCATGCGTACAACGATGCAGTTTACAGGGCGAGGTGTACGCACACGTGTTGAGTCGCGATCGGACAGTCCCTCCTACGCCGCTCTGACGTTCCCTCGTCATGCTCTGAGCGGGATGCATCGCCTCAGGGAACCCGATCCGTTGTCTTTGCCATCCCTTCGTGCCTGTCGTTCTTGCGTTGAAAGTCAACGTGTTGTTCGGGCATGAACCATAATCGAGGAATTCGCGCAAACCCATGAGGAGCACCCTTACCCATGCAGTCACGAGGAACTCCCATTCCCTTCACCTTCCTCCGATCGCTCTCTCTCGTCTTCCACCGCCACCTCCTTGTCCATCCCTACTTCCACCGCGTCATCCTCTGCGCAGTACTTGTCTTCAGACATTGAGGTCTCCAGCATGCCGAGGGATTCGCTTATACGATACCACGCTCGATCCAAACACGCGGCCATTTGCTTCCCTTTGCAGGGCGATGCCATGTGCGCGCAGTGTCATGTCGCGCGCGCCCGCCCGAGACACCACTACCTGTCGGCATCCTCCCACATTGAGCGCTGCGGATGGCACGCATCATGACGAGCTTGTTTCGTTTCGCCGAACCCACTCGTGCGCCTCATAAGGTGTGGCCGTGCAAACGCGTGCAACTTGTCATGTTTCTGTGCGACGACGACCCGTTTATGTGGGCGAAAAAGCCTCCGTCCTGCCCCACCGCGGGAAGGGGCAAGCACCCTGCGCCACGCACACCGAATTGCCGACCGAGCCCTGTCGTATACGAGAGCTGCAGCAGCGCACGAGTTGCTTCCGTCATGCGGCGGGCGTCGCCAGATACACCCGTAAGAGAACCAACAGCTCCCATCTAAACGATTTCCTCGACATATAAAAAAGGCGGACAAAGAAGATCCATGATTTTTTTGGTCATTTCTCAACTGTCGGTCTTCCGCACCCACCTGCTCGTTCCTCCATGGCCGCAACTTCTATCGTCAACGTCGTCGTATCTGGCGCCGCTGGCCAAGTGGCGTACTCGCTCCTCCCTCTGCGTATGCCCGTCTCCCATGTGTCTTGGGGAGATCGCAACGAACGACTCATGGTTGTCCAGTTTGTAGCGGCCGCGTCCTTGGCCCCGATCAACGCATTCACTTGCGTTTGTTGGACATTCCGCAATCGCTCGAAGTGTTGAGCGGTGTCGTGATGGAACTCAACGACTGCGCGTTCCACCTCGTCCACGGTACGTGCCCGACGCCAACAACCCACTGCGCAAAGCATTCGTCGTCACGGGATTTCCTTGCGTAGAGATTGTCCCCACGACCGATCTCCAAACTGCGTTTCAAGACGCCGACATTGCGATCCTTTTGGGTGGATTCCCCCGCAAGCAAGGCATGGAACGGTTCGTGGCTGCACTTTCTCGCCCTCGACCATCCACCGTTCGTTTTGGATGTATTTAGCAAGGAACTCATTTCCAAGAACGGGTCGATCTTCAAGGCGCAAGGTGAAGCGCTTGAGTTGTATGCCCGCAAGTCTGTCAAGGTCTTGGTCGTGGCCAACCCTGCCAACACCAACTGCTTGATCGCGATGAAACATGCTCCAAGCATCCCCACGGAAAACTTTTCGGCCTTGGTGATGAGACCTCGATATCAACTTTTGCATGTTGTGACGATGCCTGTTGCTAGACTCGACTGGACCACGAACGCATGCGCTCGCTCTTGGTGAAGAAGATTCAATCGTACCCGTACGTCTCGAGTTGCGTTGGTTGTGGTTGAGCGATTGTTGCAGCGAGCACAAGCATGTTTCGTCGCAGCACTTGAAGAACTGTGTGATCTGGGGCAACCATTCCAACACGCAAGTACCAGATGCGGCGCACGTGGTCATTCAAATGGCGGACGGGTCGGTCGCGCCGCTCGCAGACTTTTTGCAAGACCCCGACTGGATTGACTCGTCGCTGCGTCCTTTGGTGCGTTGGCCCACAGCATGCTGTTGAACCACAAGCTCGTGTGTAGGTGCAAAACCGAGGCGCGGCCATCATCCAAGCGCGCAAGTTGTCGAGTGCCATGTCTGTGGCGGCCGCGATTGCCGGCCACATGAACGACTGGCTGTTTGGCACGTCGGAGTTGGTGTCGATGGCGGTCCTGTCGACGGGCAACAAGTATATCTTGCGCATTCCCCGATGCCGCGTCCTGACGTGTGGTGGTGGCTAGATATGATGTGCCCGACGACTTGATTTACTCGTTCCCCGTCAAGTGCATCGGGAACGGCAAGTACCAACTGGCCAACGTGGCCGTGACGCCTGCGATTGCAAAGCTCATGCAATTGTCGGCGGACGAGCTCGAAGGCGAAAAGGTCGAAGCATTTGCTCACGTTGAAAGCAACTGCTAATCGATGGCGTCCCCTGGGCGTTGGCTTTGTCTCTAAAATTGGCGCTGCACGTCCGCTGAAGCGTCGTCGCGGGGACGCAATTCTTGCCCGTGCCTTCCCCGCGCCGTACGAAACACAGGACGACGTGTCCATGTCGAGCGCTTGCTTCGGGCAAACGTTGTCGACAGCGTCGAGATACTTGTACATGTGGCACTGGCTTGGCATCGTTTTGTCACGTTGTGCCGCGACCCCCACGTGAAATCTGGCATGTAGCCGCCGCCAAGTCTGTGTGCCTAGCGCGCAAGTCTGTCCCTCATTTTCAAAGCGCTAGCATGCGTTGCATCCAGCATAGGAGGAAGTGCTGCCTCTTTGCGCATGTGCCTAGACGATGCCAGAGTTCTATCAGAACGGGTGCGACTTGCAGAGGTGGGTGTGCAGCATCGCTTTAGAGATCGCGACGGTCCCAGTACAAGGATATTGCCGACAATTGCCAGTGGTGGCTCGCACTGTGTTGGCGGTTCCCTCGCTCAAAGTGGCGTTGGGCCTCGAGCGACTCATCGCACGTGAACCATCTCTCCACAACGCATTGGCACGTTCAGCAAATCGATTCCCCAGAGCGTCGCGACGAGCTTTCTCGACGCCAGCACACACAAGTCGCCAAGATAAAGTGGTGATTTCACACCCCTCGGTCGACAACGCAACCTGTTCATGTCCCAATCTCAAGACACGACCTTTCATGCCACTTTTCTTTCTTCACCAGTACCCCCGACGTGTTTGTGAAAACGAAAACGTGCCTGCCACGTTGTACTTGCCGCCAGACGCAGAAACGAGCTGGCACATTGTTTGCTATCCTCGACCCAGCTTCCACGGTTCTGGCTTTGTTCGCTGCGTCAAACGTCGAAGCTGCGCGAATCACGTCCAGCATCGATCCAAACTCGAGCAAACCCTGCTAGGACCACTTTGGCGGCACCAGCCCTTGTTGTGTCACGCGCCATCTCGTTTCAACTCTTTGCATGCAATTCATGTAAATGTTGTTATCTCGCTATTCTTGGACCAGTTCGGTCGAGCCGACCTTGTGCCGCGCCACACGTCGCAACGTGTCCTTGAAGTCGTCCTAAGCCACCGATCGTCGTGCCAGGAAGATGAAACAAAGGCACACACCATCCAACAACAAACTCCACGGCAATCCGGCACACACGTTGCCGATCCATCCGCCACAAGAAACACGACAGGATCATACCTCGTCTCGGTCGACTTGAAACACCTCGACCGCAGCTTGGACAACCGGGTCGTGGTCGGCAATGGCTTGTTTGAGGGCGGCGACGTCTTCGGCAGGGACGTCCAGTTCGTACACAAAATGCAGCAATTGCTTCTCCATCGCGCCAGCACTTGCAGCAACGTCGCTCGAGTCGACCACGTCAGCGCGACCTGTCGACGCGACTCGATTGAGTGTGTCGACCAGGTCGGACTATGCAACAACACATCAGCGCAAACGGCCGTCAAGTCCAAAGCTGTTGGAAAGCGTCCCACAACGCAAATCACAATATCGCCACATGCAAACGATCCATCCACCCGCACGTACCACGTCCTGGGAGCTTTCAAACACGTCAAACGCGGCGACGACTCTGGGATCGTCCACTCGCAGCGCCTCCAACACGTCTTGACTCAACTTGCCAGCCGAGTGCAGCGCCAGCAACGACGACGCGATTTGCTTCGCCTCTTCTTGTCCGTCGGCTTGGTCGGCGGCCGTTGACGCTTCTTGGACATACAACGCCGCCAGTCGGGTCAACGTGTCGACAAACTCGTGCTCGTCGTGATCGTGTACGAACACCAGATACGCTGCCATCATGCGAGGGTCGTGGCCAGCCCACAGACGTCGCAGTCCATCGCCCTTCCCTTGGCCTTCCAACGGTACGATCCTACCGCAGCGTTCCTCACCAACTCTCTCGCCATGATTCAACATGCCACCGATCCAAAAACCCACTTCTCAAACGTCGTTCCAAGCAAATATACAACGAAAAACACCCGCCTCGAGTTGAGGCAAACGCAACCAGGCTCAAGAAAGCACGCAGTGTCAAACGCTGGCATGCGTACCATGTCTGCAGAATCGTGTCGTGGTTGGTTTCCCACTGCAGCACGTCGTATAATTCCCCAAGTGTTTGCGCTAACGCGCAGAGATCGTTGGACGCCGAGTACGCAGACACAGCAGCGCGCAAACGCGCGTCGTCACGAGCCACATGCGACAGCAACTGATGCTGGGCTCGAGTGAGGAGGGACTGGCGAAGCAACACATCCAGCAGCGACTGCGCATCTGACGGTTTGTCGTGGGGCGGTGAAGTCGTCGATCCGGCTTTTTTCCCGAGAGATGCCGTCGGGCTGGTCAAGGTTCCAAATGTCCCGTACGACGGCGGCGATTGCGGAGCGGACGGTTGCGATTCCTGGCTGGAGAAGGTTCCACTTCGTTGCGTGCTGTGTTTGGGGGACAGTGGGTTCAGTTCCTCTAGACTCGGGGCGGCTTCAGGGCTTTGCGGCACGACCACCGAATCGTGTGCTGGGGAATCTGGAAACCCACGTGCCGACTGGTGGTGTGGCGGAGGCGGCGGCGACAAAGTGCCATCGCCACCCGTTAGACCAGCGTGCTTGACGACCAGCAGCAGTGTATCCACGAGCTCGCGCATGTCCTTGTCCACATGGAAAGCTTCGACGGCCCCGACCATGGCCTCATTCTTGGCTTCCCACAGCGCCAACAGCCCTTGGTATTGCGCCCGAGTGAGCAAATGGCGCTCGACCATTTCGCGGCAGATGCTCTCCAACGAGGGCGACGCCTGCTGCCGCTTGAACCGTACGATTCGCAGCAACGTATCGGCCAACTCGTCCTTGTCTTCTTCCAGCTCGTACACTTCCCACGCCGCGAGGACCAATTCATTGCCTACCTCACGACCAGATAAACCCAACCCAGGTAAAACTATCCAAACACTCCACTTCGTGACAAGCTCCAAACACATTCGCTCCTCATTCTTCTCGTCCAAACCAGATCCGTCTCCATCACAGCCGACTCGCACACATATCCACACAAACGATTTGAGGACAAAATGCACGCGAGGAGCTTTGGCATTTCGTGCTTTCAGTCGCAACATCAA
>NW_008580199.1:352347-358173 GCF_000520115.1 Aphanomyces invadans | reverse complement strand
CAGCCGACTCGCACACATATCCACACAAACGATTTGAGGACAAAATGCACGCGAGGAGCTTTGGCATTTCGTGCTTTCAGTCGCAACATCAAGCACGTAAGCAAGGACAACGTGCGTTTGGCGACGTTGCGGAGCGATGCGCTGTAACAGTACCTTGCGTGAAGAGCTCATGAATGAGCGCAATGTCGTGCGGTTTGAGGAGGGGCAGTTGGTTGACGACCCGCGTAAACGACGACTTGGTCTGTTGCGCGAGGACTGCAAGCACCCGACGCACTTGATGCACCATAGCGTCCAAGTCCCGATGGGTTGCGGACGACGGCGACGAATACGCGAGAAAAGCTTGGTGCAGCTGGGGATGTTCTTGGCCCAGAAGCAATGTCTCGAGCTTCTCCAGCGGCAAGTTCCCTGCGTTATGATGGGTGTCCCAGTGAACGAGCAAATTGTACATGGTTTCGCTCCAGTTGTCTTGGTCTTGATGTAAAGCACTGTTGTGGGGCTGTGGAGTTGTGGAGGTTGTGGAAGGTCCTGGGGGGGGAGGCTTGAGCCATGAAGAAGACACCCGTACACATGACAGCAACCAAAGGAACCATCTGCAAGCAAGGGCGGGCAATACGAACCACGACTGTGATCACACACAGGGACATGCGCCGATGATCGTAGTTGGGGATGTGCAAATTCGCACACGAGCTGCAAAAGGATGCAAGAAAAAAAGTCAAACACCGCGCGTACCTCGTTGCGTACGGTTGGCGGGGATGGTTGGGGCTGCTGGTGGTGGAGACGATGCTTGAGATCGCGTCGCATGATGGGTGCGATGTTGCACCGCTTCTGGATGGGTCGTTGCAGGAACATCGGCGACAGAAGGTTCAACGTGGTGCGTGGGTGGTTCCTTCTCCAGAATGAGCTCGTACGTGTGATTCGGCTGAATGAGCTGAGGAAATGCCGTCGCGAGGGAAAGCGGCAAGAACGTTTTGGTCTTCAGATGCACAAAGCCCAGCACGTTGCCTTGCTTGTCCAACGTGACAGGGTCGACAAATGCCGCCAGAAGCAGCACACTGCACTCGGCCGGGGACATTCCTTCGTACACTGCGACCTTCTTCGTCTGGCTGCGGTATCGGATTTCAGCTACGCTTACAGACACGTGCTGATGGCGCTGGTCCGTCGACACCGGTGGCGCAAGCATCATCACGGAGTCGTCGATCCCTCGAATCTTTCTTTGTTCATGATCACAGGATGGCACGCCGGATAAAATATCCGGATATTGACCGGATGTTTTGTATTTTCGTGTCATTTTGCATTTCTCGACATTTTCGAAGTATTTTTCAATTGTTTTCCGATTTATCAAGGAAAAGCACGCATAAACAGATTTTTATGCGCATGCCCGAAACCTCATGCGAATGGCTCAATCGGTGGGGGGTCACAACGACCACCCGATCTCCGCAAGGGGTTCCGTGCTTCATCCAGGCTAGCAATCGGTATCCATTGTCCAGCAGGTCGACCTGCGGGAATGGCATTGTGCACGGATGTGCTGTCGCCCTTTGGGGGTGACCTGGTACGGTGCCGCCGACTTCTTCATGAGATGGAACGACATTCAAAGCGCTGACGCGTGCGGAAAACCACCAAGGCAATATGTGCAAGTCCATAGCAGCGTGGTTGAACAACGAGTTGCTCCCTTTGCCACAGCAACATCTTCGTCAGCGCAGTTCGTGGTTTGAAGAAGCCCGCCGTCGAGAGGGTTTCGTCAGCTTGATCGATTCGTGTCGACCAAAGTCTACCCCCGAAACAGAAACAACCCCCACGGGAAGATTGAATCGGCGCGCGGGTGTCAGCTATCCATCTATTCATGGCCACAAGTTGGTCCATCGGATGGCCCGCACACAACTTGCGGAAACCAGGTTGCTCCGTCGGCAAGGACGACGTGCCTGTCATCCTTGCGAATTTGAGACGCCCCCCAATCCTGCCCAAGAAGCAATCAAGCACACCTGGCCGAGTGGACCGATGGGAAGTGTGTGCCCGCGCTCATGAATTCGCGTTGGAACCATTCAAATTGTCGCGGAACGGAGAATTCCACAACGACGCGCGACCGACGTTTGTAAAAGAACAGCAAGGCTCGAAGGATTCCTTCCGGCCATGGGCATTCTCTTCTTCGTCATCATGACGGTGCGCTGGACGTACGTTAGCATGCGGATGCAGCGCTTGGCTTTGACCGATTGCACGAGGTGCGCGGAACCGTGCTTGGTGGTGGCGGTCCGAAACTTTAGTCGGGATGGTTCTTGTTCGCAGCGACGACGCATTGTCCGCTTGGTCGCAGTGGTCTGGATTGCTCTGGAAAACGATGGCGCGGTGGAAAAAAACACGCTGCTGATCGTTTCTGTGGACGTACAGGTCGATGCAGCATGAACAATCGATTCAAGTGCATGGGAAGGCCACGAGTCGGTCGCAGCACCACACCAAGTCACTGTGCTTGAAATGAAATGCGGAAACCGAGCTTGGTGCCCCATTTGTGTTTAGCTGTATCGCAGACCGCTGGTATGACATGCCACCCAACCGTGTGCACACCACCATGCAGACAACCCCGACGGCTCGCATGGCAAGCGCGCATGCAAAAGCAGCAACGGGTCGTTGGCCATCATGCCGTGATTGAAAGCAAGATGGCTCGAGGGCGGCGGCGCACCGACCGATCCCATTGCAAAATCCCAACACGTTTCGGCGACAGGACGTCTGCCCCCTGCAACGGCGCAACATTCGGTGAAACAAACCACGACTATGGTGTATTGACGACGCATTTGGTTCGAGACCAGCGTCGGTGCGCATTCGGTCGGTCGTTTGCGACACTACTTGTGGCGTTGGGCTAGCCACGCAAGGCCAGCAGCAGCCATCGCTACGATCGTCCACGCAAGCCCGACGTGCTTGGATTTGTGTAGCGATTCCAACTATACACACATTTGACACCATGAGACTCATCGCGCCATGAGAGACAAGTACTTGAACGCGATCCGACACACGAAACCTGTCGCAATGGGCCGTGTAGATAGCTCCCGTCTCGGTATACAAAGCTTGCCATCCATGGCGTCGTTGGGTCGCCAGGAGCTTGAGTTTTTGTTCGAGCAAGTAGCGATATGGGGGCTTCAACACGAGCCAAGCGTCATTGGCATGATCGCAAACTGCGTTGACGTTGGAATCAGCACATGACGGGCAAAAGCGGACGACCAGTCGCGGGCAAATCATACACACGGTCATGTCTCCGTCAATGACGTCGGTGCACCTGCGACACGTAAAGTTTGTCCACGTTTCATGGGTCAAGGCAGCCGCTTGCAGTTGGCACAGGAAGACGTCGATTTGATCGAGCGAGTCCAGCCAGCCGTGTTCAATGTGGATGTAATAGATGGACAGGAGCGCCAGGCAAACGTCCGATAGAGGGCCATGACGCGCTGCGTTGTACGCTTCCTGCGCTAACGCGATCGCTTCGTTTGGATGGCCAAGGCTAAACTGGACCAACGCCCGATGCCGCAGCCCTACACACACACGCGTTCGCTGTTGAGTGTCTGTCGTTCGGCACGAGGTCGTACACGTCGTCAGGTTGGACGTGATGTTGATCGCTCGTGACTTTTGAATGCACTGGCGCAGCAGCTCGTCCGCTTCCACATACTTTCCAGACAAGCGATGGAAAATCCCGACGTTCCCCATTTGATTGATGGTTTCGTGATGGTGTGGGCCGAGGGTGCGCATGCTCTCGTCCAGAACCGGCGCCAACGCCTGCGCCGCGTCTTGGTAGCGGCCTTGCCGGCTGTAGCACACGGCAAAGTTGCCCTGAATCGTTCGGCATCGCACGTGCGTCGGGCCATACAGACGACAGTACCCTTCGTACGCTTGGTGGTACAATTGCTCTGCTTCCGCGCACTTGTTTCGAGCCAAGCAGCAATCGCCGAGGTAATGCAACGTCTTGATCATGTCGTCGTTGTCGTCGGCCTTGCGCGTTTCAAGCGCCAAGCAATCGGTCAGCATCTTCCTGTATCGGTCCGTACACCCCGATCGGCACAACCAGAACCCTGCCTCCCGTAGCGCACTCAACGCCACGTTGTGATCTTTGCCGAGCAGCGTTTGCAGCCGTGGGACGGCTTCGTCAAACATGGGCTCCCATAGCTCCCGCGGTTGCCCCGTGTACGCTTTCAGTTCGGCGAAGCGATACAGTGCCTGCCATCCCCGCCAGAACGTCAAAGGCAGGTTGGCCGCAAACAAATCCATGGCGGACTGGTACACTTCGAGCGCTTCGGTACATCTTCCCACCACGACCAACGTCTGCGCTTGCGTGAACAACCATCGAAACCGATCTTCGGGCGTCGTCGCCACCTTGACTTGATTGCCGACGGTTTGGAGCACCCAAGTTTGCATCACTTCAAAGACCAACCGATCCAACTTGTCGGTGCCGCCAACCGTGTCGTCAATCAGCTTGAAAATGTGGTCGCGGTCGCTCGGTACAGTCGTCGACGAGTGCTTGCAGTTCACTTGAGCCCGCATGCGGTTGATGCTTTCCAGTTCATGAATGTCGTCGAGAAACGCCGCCTGCTGCGTTTTCCCCATCGCGACTTCAAAGCGAGCGTTCAGCACGATCGACAAGTACACTTCGTACACACACCACGTCCGCTTGAGTGTCGCGGGGTCGTGCCACGGACTCAGCACCATCACCATCTTGCCCGTGTCTGCCAGCGCCGTCCGAAAAGCGTGCAAAAACACATCAAACATGACCGTGGGCTCGCCAATGGCATGTTGGTTGTTGGCAAACATGCAAAACCAGAACGACGTGTCCATGTCGAGCGCGTGTTCGTGGCAAAAGTTGTCGATGGCGTCGACAACGTCGAGAAACTTGTACGACCACGAGTGGCTGATGAGCCACTGCGCTGGCTTGGCAAACTTGTCTCCACCTGGCTGGGCGAGAACATGGTCCACCAACGACAATTTGGACAGTTCTGTCGTCGGCATGACGAATCGAGTGCACACGTTGGCCGTCGAGAGGTCTTCAAACGCGGTTCGGCCTCCATGGGCTGCGACGAACTCGTGAAAGTAAGCCAGCGAGAGACCGAGGGAAACCTCATGTGGCTTCATCATCGAGCGTTGTTGAATGGGCCACATGATGGTATGCGCGGGTGTGTGCGCCTGCAGCCAGGTGGTCAAATTTGCATACGACGGAAGCCAGACGACAGTTCAACTTGCGGAATGTTCCGAGCGGTGCTGCACTTCATGACGATTCTCGTTGCCGGAGGCGTGGATTGCCCAGAGCACGCGCGCATGGGTAGTCCCGAGTGGTCGGGTCAGCTTTGGCCGTCACCCTTGCTCAACAACGAACGGGATGGACTTGTCGAGCGATTCTCTCGCTCGGTATCGAACTCGAGAGAGGCTTCTTGCTCCAGACTGTACGTGATGTGTTCAAAAGTAGTGTCTGCACCCAATTCTGGCGACCGCACTACTCCTGCTGCTTCGTACTACGTAGTATGTGAGGGTGCGGCCCCTGTGACGTGGAGCTCCATCACATTGTCAAGCGCATTTGCGTCGAGAAGCGAAATATCTAGACAATTGCCCGAGTCCCTCGATTCGCCCACAACATTGGCCGACGTGTGTCGACAGCCCACGAGCACCCGCAACAGGCGTGCTCGACGACCCAGGTGAGAGACGGCTCCAGCTGGGAATGAACGACGCGCGTCAGGATGCAATGCTCGACCTCCCGCGGACGAGAACGAAAGATGCACGTGGGTACGTTGCGACAACTTGCTTTTGTCGCGGATCGTGGCCGAAACGTGGCAACATGGCATGCCCTCCAGTGGTCGTTGGACA
>NW_008580199.1:344263-345090 GCF_000520115.1 Aphanomyces invadans | reverse complement strand
GCCGCATGAAACATGGACGAGTCGAATCGCCAGCCATGGCTGTTTCCGTGGCTTTCAAGGCGACTTGACCAAGCGCGCACATATCCCACGGCTGGAGTTTTGCATTTTTCGGGCTCGTGCGGCGTCCAAACCCAGTGTTGTATGCGACCACGTTGATGTTCGCGTTGTTGAACACGAAGCAGCTCCGAGGCAGACAATATGACGTCGCCAGGACTTCGCTCTTACGCAAGAAGTTCGCCTTTGCAGATCAACTGCAATCAAGTCCAACGCATGCCATCCAAGGATCGCGTGTTCTAGTCTTCCCACTGAGACAGCATCTGGCCCATTTCCCCACACGACCATTCTACGGGCCTTGGTCGGTTGCTACATCTTGAAGCAACGATCACCAAAGGTCGTACAAGATTGGGACTCTGTGCATGCCCTTTCAGGACTCGACCGCGTCATCAACATGGGGGCGAGACTGGGTATGGCTTGCCGCGAGAAACGGACGTTAGAAAACCCTGACGAACTTGACCATCCACCTCTCTTTGGAGCAATTCAACTTGTAGGGTTCAAATTCGTCGATGTACTCCACGAAGGAGCAAAACTTCATATCCATCCCCCGGCGACGTCGGTCCTGTGGCCGCGAATCCCCGGATTTATTCACGACCACTTCTGACACCATAAGGGCAAAACCGAGGACACAAGACATTACACAATACCAGGGACGGAATGGTTTGAATAGGTACCTTGGATTTGCGGTAACGTAAGAGACCAATTAATTGAGCACGGACCAATTGTTTGTGCTCCAAAACCATCCAATCCGAGAGCGTAAAAATGTCGCGGCA
>NW_008580199.1:333464-335046 GCF_000520115.1 Aphanomyces invadans | reverse complement strand
CCTTACGTTAGGAGTGTTTAGCCGAAGGTGGCGTTGATGCGGAGCCGCGAGGACCAAGGACACTGACAGGTTGCAGACATGACGCACGACCCGAGTGAGATTGCCTTCCGTCGTCGTCAAACTAGCACATGCCATAATTTTGGGAATTTCAATCTTTCCTTTACGTCAGAATACTGTACGTTGTCTACACCTTTTCACGAGCAAGTTGGTGGTTTTTTCCTACCAAAGTGGATTGGATTAAAATTTTTAAAATTTTACGAGTCAGGGATGGATGATTGGTTCCATTCAAAGTGGTTTTTATTCGAAACAATGTGGTTCAAATTCGTGGGAAACTTGCGCGCGCAGAGATCCTTGCTTACCTCTCATGAATTGACAGGGAAACGACATTGTGCAATTTGTTCCCGAAGTGAGATGGCTGAGGCTCAGCAGACAAAGCCCAAGTGTGATGGCCCAACCGTGGATGAGAAGCGCCGCCTTCTCCTCGCGTACCAAGAGGGGGACGACTGGCTGTTAGTGGCGAAACACAACGGAATTCCTGTGACAACTGCCCACCGCATCGTTTCGACTGGACATGTCGATAACAATCCTCGTGGCGGCGCGCGCCCTCAGACAACCAAGGCCACCCCTGACATGCGAGAGGCCATGGAACGATACTTCGACAAAAACTGTCAATACACACTCGCTGCGATTCAACATTTGATCAAGATTGACTTCAATGGAGTCCACATTTCCCTTCAAACTGTACGTTGACACCTCTTGGGTATGCTGTACTCTGTGAAATGGTTCGCGTCGAGCCATCCACATGCAATAGCGACCTGAAAAATGCGAAACGCAAGATTTTCGCGGGAACTCATTCAACATCAACACGCCGGCGACTATATCGTATACTACGACGAGACCAACTACAACATTTACTGACATCGCTCCGTCGGACGTGCAAAGAAGGGAGATCGTGCCACAACTGTTCTTCCGCCGTCAAAAGGCTCCAATCTGCAAGTGCAATGCGCTGTTTCGGCCGAAGAGGGCCTTGTATTCCACCGGCTTGAAAGAGACAGCATCAAGATGGAAAAGAACGCTAAGTGGTGGAAATATATATATGAAAACGATCACTTTTCTAAGTATCTCACTCTTTATTCGCTGAAATGAGCAGTAATTATCACCAATCACAAGCAGAGTGCCATGGTTGACACAGGTTTGGCATCCATTTGACGATTTGATGCATGCCTTGTCCAATTCAGGCGCGAAAAAAGTATCCCACGGGAAATATATATATGAAAGCTACCTTCACTGTCCAATTCCTCACGAACAAAACACGAAAGAAGAAGATAAATCACTCAGTAGGCATCGCAGTAACATCAAGCTCACACCAAACACCACAATAGACGGCATCACCATGCCTAAAGGTCCACGCTTGACCGATGACGAGAAGTTGGAGGCCATGGTGCTGAAAAGAGAAGGCAAGTCGACAAACTACATCGCGAACGAGCTCCAACGCTCGTATGGATGTGTCTGCGCCTTCCTGAATGATCCTGCGGGGTATGGCAAGGCGAGATCAACGGGAAGACTGTCAAGTGTCACCAAT
>NW_008580199.1:327326-330478 GCF_000520115.1 Aphanomyces invadans | reverse complement strand
AAGAGCGCGTTGTCATGCACGATGATCTCGTTCTTCTCCGTCTTGGTCCGTATTCGCCGATGCTCAACCCTATCGAGAGCTGTTTGAGTGTATTCAAGGCGAAGATCAAGAACTACGTGGCAGATCGCACAGACTTGATGTTTCAACGACGCGAATATCCCTCTTACCATGAGAGTCGTATGCGGTGGTTAGAAGATTCTGCTCACGATTGTCTTCCCTATATCACTTGGTCCTTGGTCGTCCGTGAGTCATTGTTTTGCCAACGCAACGTGGAGAAGGCTCTTCGTCTTGAAGATATGTGCAACGAAAAGTGAAGTGAACCAGTTTGGATGGAAAAGAACCACATTGAATTTGAAAATTGTCATTTTTATGTACCCACTTTCTAAATTTAAAACATATGGCTTTTTATATTACCACTTTGGTTGGAAAAACCTCCAACTTGCTCGTGAAAAGGTGTAGACTACGTTCAGTTGGAAGGGTCGGCAGCGCAGGGAGGTACGAGTGGGAGACAGAGGAAGAGCGTGACTGCGACAAAAATTTGCGAAACGAGTTGCGGTAGCCACAGAAGTAAACGTCGCGATACTTGTCGTGCGCGCGATCACGTGATGGTCGGCGGTGGTAGGTACTGTATGATGATTGCGACAGTGGATGCGGTCACGTTGTTCGGAGAAGCCGGGGCAGACTCGGTTTGATCCGGATGTGGCGTAGCCCAAACACAGGTCGCCGTAAAGTTGGACAGCGTTGAAGAGCGTCCCTTTGTCGATCGGCATGAAGGTAGAAAAACTGACGCCGTCACCTCGTGGGCTAGGGTCGAAGTTGAAATATCCACCACCTGGGGCACTGCCGATATGAGCGTGAGGCTCATGTCCACGGCTTTTGACAGTGCCAGAATACCCAGTGCCATGCTCGGCGGAAAGGGTTGCCGAGCTCGCTTGCGTTTGATGGAGGTTGTTCTGAACACATGAAGGTCCGATGTGATGCACGGAGGTAAGGCCGCCAAAAGTGCAGACGAGAGGTGAGAGTCACTGAGGGTTCTACCACCTTCCAGTTTTTCAACACTATGTCGAAGCTTGTCGAACCTCCAAAGGTTTACCTCAAATGAGACGCTTCGTTCGAGCTTGAAGGTGTGAAACTTTGTGTAGACGGTCACTGCCGACACATACTTCTGCTCCTCGCTGCAGAATTTGCTGCGGAGCCAGAAAATGATGCAATGCGCACAATTGTTCAGATTTGCCGCAGCCGCATCACGACGAACAGAGTTGGAGAGCGAGATATAAACCAAAGCACACGAGCGCTCGACGTCGGCGAGCTCGTTGCGAATCATCTGTTCCAACTGCACTTTTGCTGCTTGAGCTTCAACGAGTACAGTAGAGCGATGCTTCGCCAAGTACTCCGCTATTGGTAAGGCCAATGCAGCAGTGAGTTCGTCAAGTGCCGGAGGAGGCAAAGGAGACGCATCCGAGAGACATGATGCTTCTTGTTCTTGGTGGGACCGAATCTTCTTGACGTCGCCATCAAGGATTCGAAGTGCCTGATGGAGTCCTTTCATGGACCATGCGGCCTCAACGCCGGCGCACTTCGTCGCATGGTTGGAAAGGCCTTCGCCTTGGAGGACGATCGCGGTCAGCTCGAAGTGCCACTCGTCAAAGTTATCGACACTGAGGTGGTTTGTGACGTGTAGGCTCGGACGGGAAGCAACAGAGTTGGGCGTTGGAGGACTCATAACCAGTTGGATTGGCAGTAGCGGAGGCTCGGATGTAAAAACGACCGATAGAGGAGGAATTTAGAAGTGGTTGGTGGGAAGAGACCATCCGCCAGTTAAGGCCAACTGGCCAATGAGAGCACGACATCATAACGATGTGACGTGGCCTTCTGCTGCATGAGGAAAAAACTCTAGAAGTCGCATAAATAAATATCCAACCGATGCAAGAACATCGTGCGACCTGAGGGACAGGGCAATAGGGATGTTCTCGACAGACCTGGGCAATCTGACGGTTTGGACTTGCCTACGTTATACAGGAATTTTTAATGGCTAAGTCGGAGTAAACCGTCAAAGTCGCGACAAATTTCAATGCGATCTTCGTGGTGGCATTCTTCATGTGCATTGCAATCCCGCACATGAAAGCCAGGCTCGACGCGTTCGCCGCCGACTGTCGGCCATCCACCAGCGCCGCACCAACACCTCGAGCTCACCTTCCAGGAGTTCAAGACCCTAGCGATTGTCCGTGACTCCATCCTCAACCAATCCCACGCCCCGAACGAACATATCCATGGCTGTGCCACCATCGGTAGCAACGACCCACCTTATTGGGAAGTGCATGATGTCGATGACACAAAGGCAGGTGTGGATATTTGGGCGACTTTGATATAAGTTTTCCACATCCACGATGCCACTGACTCTTCCATCCAGGCGTGTCGGCTATGAACAAGGTGATGCATCTCCACCTGACGGACCTCGCGAAGTCCGTTTCCAAAGGTAAATCACAAAGTATCTTCCCTCACGGGGCAAATCCCTACAGCTACTGCCCGCCTGTCATTCAGACAGCCAATCGCTACGCAGCAGCACTACCCAAGAGAAATGGCCCCCTAGGTGCCTCTTGGGGGGGGTCTAGCGGCTCTGCGAATGGCACATTTGCAACATTCCCCCCAACGATTGCACTTCGCCTAGCGCTTTCGCCATTACCACATCTTCCTTTCGGGAAGCAATGCAAAATCCAAACTGAGTTACAGTCAGTTCACACGGCCCCTCACACCGAAGTGCACCGAAGTGAGGCTAGCCGTGCGTAACCGCACTTAAAGGGTCTACTACAACTAGCCCCTATCCTTGGAATTTAGGCTCCCAAGCTCACCGGCCAACCGACCTTTCGCAAGGTTGAGTCTGCTGTGGGTACCCAGAACACTTCCCCCTTACACGAGATGACCCAGGGTCATCTCCAGTGTAAGTCGCATGTCTCGGACAGATGTGTCTTGATCTTCCGTCGACGCAATCCACTTTCGCACGAGTACTGGGACATCTTCATACAGGTTAACCGCCGGTTCCCACAAGGCTTGGTCATCTTCGAGGCCAAGCCACTTTACAAGTACTTGATACTGCCCGTCGATTTCGCGCACCTTCATAAAGGCTTCAACATGGAAGCCACCTTCACCGTACG
>NW_008580199.1:294505-325751 GCF_000520115.1 Aphanomyces invadans | reverse complement strand
CTCGGCCACATGCTTCTGTTTTTTCTTCTTGAGCCAGTCCACTTCGAGCACCTCCTTCGTCACGGGATGCACAATACCGCTGAGCGGGGTCGAAGCCGGAAAGCCGCCAAATGCCGTCGCCGGCGCAACTCCCCCCAAGCCGGTCGGATGGTTGGTGGTTCAGTACTCCTTGAGCCAGTGCCAGTATCACAGGCCACTAATTTGCTGGGAGCCGCCACTCGCTCAACATGGCCTTCGTCGCTCGCAACAACATTTTGTTGACCACTTCAATCGAACCATTCGTCCACGGGCTGTAGGCCGTTGTAACGTGGTGGTGCGCACCAACAAGCTTCCGCACTTTCTCCATGACTTCGTTTTTGAAGTGCGAGCCGCCGTCGGAAACCCAAGTTGTCACTACGCTGTCTGTGGTGAACCAATCCATCAACGCTGCTGCGGTTGCTGAGACGTCAGCTACAACTGACGGACACAGACGAATGAACCCGCTAATGTCGTCCTTGACTACCAGCACATGCTTGAGCCCGCTGTTCGAGTCGGGCAGGCGCAACCAAGCAAAATGTATCAGCTCATTTGGCTTCTCCGCATGGAGAGCCGATCCCAGGGGTCGCGACACCATGTCGCCATCAACATACAAGCAATGGAGGCAGCTGCGTACAAAGTCGCCGACGTCTTCCTTGAGTGTCTTCCAGTGAAATTGTTCGGCTACCGATTGGGATGTCGCTACGCGGCGGTGTCCTGCCGCGCCTTGGTGCGCGATCACACGCAGACGATGCTGCAGATCTACAGCATCGTCAAGGATCCATGTCTTGTCATCGATTGTCACAGGAACTTCGTCTTCTTGTTCCACTTTAAACCGTCTGGGGCTAGACCGGGAGCCAGGTACTCCTTCTGTATCTTGAGGATGGACGCAGCTGTAAGCCATTTGAAATCCTTGTGTTGCATGGGCGACACCAACGCAACCAACTTGCGAACTCCAGGACCAGCAGGCACCGAACCCCAGCGGCTCAGCAAGTCGCCCCATACGTTGTTTTCACCGGAAACACTCTCGATCGTGTAGGGGAACGTAGACATGACCAGGGCCCAGCGCTGCAACTTGTACTCTTGGTACTTGGCCATATTCGGGCTTGTCTCCTTGGGTTGAAGATATACACCAGGTTGCGGTGGTCTGTAAACAGGCGGAAGCCACCTGGACGCACCAGCAGGTAACCCAATCGCTTGCACGCTTCAACCACGGCATAAGCCTCCTTCTCCACGATGGGCCAACGCGAGCTTGCCCCTACAAACGAGCCGCTGAGGAACGCCAACGACTCATGGCGCTGCTCGGCTATCTCGAGGTCTAGGTCTTCAGGAGGGACTTGCGTTGCAATGGCTCCCCAAAAGCCATCGCTAGCGTCGGCAAAGAGACACATCACCTTGTCGGATGTGAGAGAGGAACGATTCCGGCCAGGGCCTTCTTCACCACCTCAAAGCACTCTGTGTTCTCGGCAGCCCACCCCATGGCACTGACCGGGATCTTGATCAGTGCCGATTTCTTGGCACTCTTAGCCAACTTGGTTCCTACTTCCAACAGGCGGCGCAACGGGTCCACCAATTGACTGTACTGAGGTATACTTGCGCGCATCCAATTGGTCGCGCACAGGAACTGTTGAAGGTCAGCCGCTGCCGTTGTCTCAGCCAAATCACAGAGTCCCTGGACGCGCGCAGGGGAATGGGTTACACCTGCTTCAGAAATCACCTCGTCACACCACTCGGCTTCAC
The DNA here is from genome assembly GCF_000520115.1 of Aphanomyces invadans. Taxonomy (NCBI): domain Eukaryota; phylum Oomycota; class Saprolegniomycetes; order Saprolegniales; family Verrucalvaceae; genus Aphanomyces; species Aphanomyces invadans. The sequence continues at coordinate 323,996 of NW_008580199.1, read as the reverse complement.
GTTGAAAGAACGCACACTTCTTCAGGTGGAGCTTGAGACCATGGCCTTCACATATTCCGAATACTTGCTCCAACAAATCCAGCAGTTCTTCAGGCGTAGCCTCGGCACCCAACATATCGTCGAGCCAGGTGAGCAATCCACGGAACAGCAGCTCACCAAACATTTGATGGACAGCCGATTGGCAAAACGCCACGGCATCCGTCTGGCCCATCAACACTCGGGTTGGGGTATACACCCCATGGTGACATAAACGAATATAACACCTGGCTGTAGGGGTGCAGCGGTAGCTGCCAGTAACCATTGGTCCAGTCCGGTGAAGTAAACTCCTGTACCCACCAGGACGATCATCGCAGCGTCCAAGTTCGGCATCGGCCATGGCATCGGGACCGTGCAGGCATTGATAGGACGGCTGTCGATCGTCATCCGAAAGTCGCCTGCGTCTTCTTGGGTACGATTCTTGGCGCTGCAGCACACGTGGCACGGTTATTTCGATGCACCAGGCTGGCTGCCTCAAGCTGGTCAACGTGACGCTTGAGGAACTCCACAAGCTCGGGTGGATAGCGCCGCATCGAGCACTTGACAGGCACAGAGCCAGGCTTGAGGTGCACCTTTGGCGGCTCAACCTTGATCGGTGTGTCCGCCCCAACATCCGTCCGGAACACATCGACATACTTGGCAACAAGGTCTCCAGTTTGATAACACCAGCTGGGCTGAGGCCTTGACTCTTGGCTTCATCCACTCTGGTAGCTAGAATGGCTTTAACCTCCGCCTGCTGACGATTCCGGCGTTCCTCGGTTGTCTCACCATCCTGAATGTCCAGTTTTGGTGTCGCGCACTCCATTCCGTCGCCAGGGTCACCGCCTTCAACAACGGGTCTCTCAGCTTGCAAGCGATGGACCGTGGCATCGCCCATCGTGGGTAGGAAACTACTGTCACTCAGGTCCCACTCGGGCTATTGTCGTAGTGCACTAAAGATACCTTTGTTATGAGTCCGCGCCTTGTTTGTTCGCAAGGCGTCTTCCTTTCGGGAAGCAATTACAGTCAGTTCATACGGCCCCTCACACCGAAATGCACCGAAGTGAGGCCGCACTTAATGGGCCTACTGCAACTAGCCCCTATCCTTGGAATTTGGGCTCCCAAGCTCACCAGCCAACCGACCTTTCGCAAGGTTGAGTCTGCTGTGGGTACCCAGAACAGAAGGGCATTTCCAGCAACACTAGGCGGATCAGAATGATATCGACCTCCTCCGCAAAGTTCCGACGTTTGTTGGGCGGTGGCATCCGGGTTTTCCTGTGATCCTAATGATGGCTGTCCCTACATTTCTTGAAAGCCAGTGCACACACATAAGCGTTTGTCGTCTCATTCACATTGCTTTGGAGAACTCATTCTGGCTTTGGCACATCGGGCTGGGGATGATGAAAACGACGACATGTTAAACCATTCAATTGCCGCAATGCAGTCGGTTGTTCGCCGCACAACTTTAGTTCGCAAGACTGCACGATTGTGCTCATCACCCAAGTCCACGGCGGCGGCGACCCTGATAACGTCATTCCATCCCACGTGACGTTATCACGAACGTTGCGCGAGATATCCCCAACCATGGCCGCCACTGTCCAAAAGCGAGACCAAACCGATGCAAGAACGACAACTGACAACGTGTCGCGGTAGGAATGGCGGCCTACAGCGTGAAGGGGCGACGATGTCGTTTCATGATGGGACCCTATCTTAATATCCATCCCAAAAAAGCAACCACATTGCCGAGGGCATTGCTGGCCCCAACCGCGTGACCAGGCAAGGGGAGCTGCCGGTTTGCGGCTCGGAGGACTTTTCGTGTTTTTTGAACGAGCAGCTCGAATGTTTCTTCTTCGTCTTGTGGATGCACACTCGGCCCAGACGCAGAACTGCACAGTGATATGGTACAGGGGGTGGAGTTGTCGATTCATCTCTGGCATGGCCGTCGCTCGGAACCATTGCCGTACGACTTTGACAGCGCGATCGTGCCCCATGCAGTCCGAACAGCTTTTAAAAACTACTACCGCTAGTCGCTGCCACGTGTATTCACAAGACGAGCTTGCCGCCACGACTGGTGGCATTCCTGGCCGACATTTACGTTCAAATCGAATCGTGGGTTGCATGTTTGAGTCTACCTGTGTGAGATATATGGCCACATTTCCAACTCGTCCATCACGCATCAAGCTGCACACGTCTCAAAAAGGGAGCGGCATGTGCGCAACGCATGACGCCCAGGCACTCGCAGGCATGGCGTCCAATGTTGCAGAAGAGATCTGTCGAATGCTGCGGAGCCCGCGCTGGACAGGATTTTACGGTTTGCCACTCGTCGACATGACACAGTTTAACCGCCAAGCTGCGGTGCGAAATAACCACTACAACGTTGGCAAATGTGGTGTTTATTTCTCCAAGGTATGCTGCGCCTTTGCTTTGGAAGCTCTCCCGTGCCGAGGATGCGACTTAGATGCTGACTGCCATTTCCATCGTCTTGGGGTTGAACGACTGGAACGGCTGTACCCGCGTGGCATTGCGGGCATCGACAACTTTGATCTGGGCCTTCACATCGGTTGTAAACGTACGCACGATCGCCTTGGCTGCATCATCTAGCATCACGTGGGAAAAGTCCTCCGTGATGGAAGGTTGCGTAAATCCAGTTGCAGTCATGATGAGGGCAAGGCGGACGGCGTTGCCAGGGCGAGCGCTCAGCTCGCCTTCGACCCACGCGGACGGGCAAAACGCCGGGTCACTCACGTACTCTGCAATCGTGCCCAAGTGGTTGTGCATGCTCGAAACGAGGAAAAATCCCTCGGCCAAGAAGTCCTTGAGATTGGATTTGTTCAAGTCAGGAAGCGGCGCCGGCGATACCGCCGTCAAGTTGCTCCAGAATGCCACCACGTCGTCATCGTGCTGAATCGAGGCGTCGTCGGGGTAGTACAAGTCGACGTAGCTGCTCACAAACTTGATCATGATGTTCCAGTAATCGAGCCCGTCTTCGTGGAACGGAATGGTCAACGTGTCGATCTGTTGCCTGGCAATACGGTCGGGGAACGTCGCGTACTCGAATTGAGACAAACCAAACTCCCACGTGGACTTCATCCCGGCCGTGGTGAGCGCATAGGCGCGCTGGAGCATGCCGTTGGGCCAAAAGAGCGCGCGACCGGCGCTGTAGTTGATCGCGACCGATCGAAACACGAACGGCTTGATCAATCGTCGCAACGGGTGGTTCACCGGCAGCTTCTCGCGCGAGCTCGTGACCAAGTAGTTGGCAGCCGTCGCATGCACGCCGAGCAAGTGGTCCACCGCGGTCACTTTGGTTTGCAAACTGCCGCGGAAACACATTTTCACGTACTCCCATGCAGCGTCCGTTTTCGTGTACTACGTACGATTCCCATGGGACTCGACTCGGTTTTTCCAGCGTACGCACCGTCTGGTCACCGCGCTTGATTTTGACCACGTGCCCGTGCTTATCAAAGAACGCGTCCGCCCCGTACTTGGCAAAGCCCGGGCGCACCTCCAGTCCCTGCATCACGTTGAGTAGCAGACCTACGTGCACGTTTATCTCCGGCCGACAGCGACTGGCATACCATAGTACGACCCATCGTCGTGCTCTTGGGGCAGCTTTTGCACCAGATGCGAGCCCAACCCGTGAAATACAAGGAGCTCCAGCGCACGGTCCGAGTACCGATCGTTCCAGTGCACGTTTACGCGGGGCCACATGTGGCCCACCTACACAACATGTCCCAGTCACGATCGACGCCGTCGCGTAGCACCATGCCAAGCGCAAATTTGTTGACCTGGCATCCAATGCATGCACCATTCATATATGCTCGGATTGGTTTCGTACAACGTCGCCAGCAACGGCGGTCGAAATCCCCGCCACACATCATGTCCTCGCGACCGGGTCAAAATGCGACATACCTTGCTCATGACGTAGCGCTCGCCGTCCTCCGCGGGCAGCCACGGGTGGTCGAAATCATCGACGAACGGGGCGTGATCTCGGAGGAGGTTGGATTGTTGGATCTCGAGCCACGGCTGGGACGGCCAGTCTTCGTCGACGGTGGGAATTTCGATCTGGGTTTGAATCAACGTGATTTTGTCGAGCACGACTTGTTCCATCGGAAGCGACAGCGCCGACTGCGCATACGGGCGGTTCCACACACTCTGCTTTTTTGAAATGAGCTTGATCATGAGCCGGGTCCACAAGTCCAACCGGGAATCGTCAAAGTACTCGGCTGCATTGTGACCTATACAACGCGGCATCATCGTCTGTGGTGAAGAGTAGAAGATTCCACGGTAGCAAGCCCAGTCAAATCCACAGTGCCATCAAAAATGTCACGGGGGGCGGCGGCGGCGGTAGTATTCGCAGCCAACGATTCTGTTCATGAAGCCGAATCAATTCGACACATTGCATCGAAACAAAATCGGCGCGTAGTATGGTCCATGAGCACCAGCGTCAAGAGCACTCCAACCATCTCCAATGGCACGCATCCAACATGCCTTCACATCAAAACAGGACTTGAACGTCCCAACTCGCGACAGCTTGTAAGTGCCAACAGTCCAATGCCAACCATGCCACGGCTTATACACACTTCCCCAGTGGCGTTGTTTCAGCTCACGTTGGTTTGGCATGTGCGCCCCCTACCTGTGAGTTCTTGGACGTCGGGTCGCCGGAGAAATTTCCAGTCGGCATGGCTTCCGACAACGCCGTAGTCGAGGTTGCCCGATCCGTCGTCTTGTTGTCGCTGGAAACCCATTGCCATGAGGAGACCGATGGGGACCGCCGTGACCGAGTGGGGTTGGAGGGTGTAGTTTTGGCCAGGCACCATCTTCCACGTAAAATCAAAGTACGACACGAGGAGGGACTGCATCACGATCGTGGACAGCTCTTCGCCAGCGCATCGGCGGTTGCGCACATCGCCAAACCCGTGTGGACAGAACGAGTACTTGCGAGTGTTTTTGACACCGTGTGCCGCGTCAATGTCGGCGTCGTTGAACCGGGACGGATCAAAAGTGTTGGGGGCGGCCCATACGTCCGGGTCGTGGTTTGTCGCTTCGAGGCCAGCCATGACAAGCGACCCCTTGGACAAGTGAAACACGCCTTTCGACGTCACCAGGTCCACGTCGCGCGCGGCCTTGGCGTAAACTTGAGTCGGTCCCGCGAGAAAGAAGCGTTTGACTTCGAGGATGTACTTGTTCAAGTACCCGAGGTCGTCCAAGTGGCCCCAACGATCGTCTCCAAACTTACTCAAGTACTTGTCGCGGGCGGCAAACACTTGGGCTCGGATTTCCGGGAACACGACCGCCGCCGTGATGAGGTTCGTTGCTGCCGCCGACAACCCTCCAAAACCAGCAAACATGATGTGGAATCCTTCGTTCTTGAGGTCGTCGTCGTTCAATTCGCCGCTGGCGACGAGGACGTCTAGCACTGACTCGAGCGGACCTGACGACGTCGCGTTGACTTGTTGGCGCGCCTTGGCCGCCGCGATAGCCGGCTCAAGGATCTCTGCGATAAACGTCGCACGGCATGTGACGCCATGAGCACTCGTCGTCTTGGCTGACTGCTTGATGGCAGCCACGTAATCCTCTATGTACGTTCGAAATGAATCGAACTCGCCTTCCATGCCGTAGAGGACGGCGAGAAGGATTTTAAAGACTAGGATCTTGGTGTTCAGCGCGAACGAAATCGCGCCACCGTGGGCCGCCCACTTGCTGTGCTCAGCTTGGATAATGCGGCGAATGATGGGCTTGTACACGTCCAGTTGCACCGGGGAGACCGCTCGGAGGAGCGCGTTCTTCTTCGTGCGATGGACTTCCCCGTCCATCGTGACGAGAATCGGTCCCAAAAGCGCCAAGATCGACGGGGGAAACGCACCTTCCCGCACCAGCGCTCCTTCCAGCATCTTCTCTTCGAACTGTTGGAGAGCTTCTGGACCGCACAAACCTGCAATCCGCGTCGTGACGAACGCGCTTTCGACAAGAAAGATGTCGCCGAAGTGATCGCGTGCACTGAGGAGAGCCGTGCGGGGGTCCTTCGAGAAGGCGATGAGTGTGCTCAGCGATGTGGACTCCTTTGCTACGAAGCTTGATGCGGACGCGCCCATGCTGCTGTCGTTCGCTTGTAGACGGAAAAGCGCAGAATGAAACGTCGTTGTGACGACCCAAAAGATGATTTGCAGTGCTGTACTAGATAAGCGAATTCGCGTTCAATGTTCGAATAAAACGATGAAAATCATGTGAAAACGTGCCGGCTTTTGCTTATATCAGTGCCCTTCGCGAGCGAAACGGTCGGTGTCGTACTGGTGGCATCAGCCGATCCAGTCGACATAAAAGGCCCATCTCAGCTTCATGCACCACTGAACAGCCAATCAAATGTGGCAAAAGTTGTGAATTTTGAGTACTTTTAGCCAATCGAGTTGGTTTTCCAAATATTTCGAGTGTGCAGTTTGAAATAAGTGGGAAAAAACGGATGTGGTGCAATGAATGCATCACGCCCTCTGCGACCTTGCGGTATATCACCAACACGCAAGCCGAGATCACAGAGCTAGTGCGCCACATGCCAGAGAGGCGACGCGCCACCATGCACGAGATTGCTGAAGTCACCGGCCTGTCTATCAAGGTTGGGGCGTTCCTTTCGAAAGCTGCGGTGGAGATTCCCAAAAGACTGGCCGGTGGCTTCAGTAATCTCGGGCGTGGTGGAGCGCTGCGTCCGGCATGTTTCGCACAAACTCCGTGATCTCGCCTGGCGTGCAGGTCGGCTTTCGCCCAACCCGGCCACGTTTGGATGATTGCAAAGTACCGCGCTGGTGTGCCCGATGCCGAAGCAATGGTTGCACGACGGATGCCCATGGAGTCTGCGGTTGCGTTGACGACGCTGCGCTCAAACTTGCCGTTGGCCTTGCGTTGGAGGAGCTGCACGATAGCCGCAATGCTTTTCGGCAGTGCTGCGCCCGCTGCTCGAACCGACCGTCCCGACGTGTGCTACGACGATTCGTGTCTTTTTTCTGGTTCGAACGAATCGTGGTAACGTCATCATCCCACTCTGGGTGTACCTCTAATATTTGATTCTCTTGAAAACTTGATTCATCAAATTTAGGCACGAAATCAAATTTGGGGGGGAGTACATGTGTGCAAAGGTCACATGCGACCAGAGTGCCGAGACCAAAGTAGCAGTGGCCGCAGCGGATGCGATGAGGAAAGCTTGCCATGAGCACCACGAACGCTCAACGCCCACGGCGACGTGCGAGCATGGCGCCACGTCGGACGGAATGCATTTGCTGGATTGCCAAACATGCCACACACAGTGAGCACAAGTTGAAAAAGGGGGCGGGATGGTCGACGTGCAGCGAGGGTTGATGGAGCACTTCTTGATCGATTATAAAGTATTCGTCAGGTTTCGCGCTGCCGGAGCTTGTCCACGAGAAGCTTGAGACGATGCGGCCATCCTTTATTGCGTCCACGCTTGCAGTTCGTGGTCGGAAAACAACGTGCAGTTGAAGCGATGTTGCAAGACCTCGACAAACATGCGCACAGCGACGGGCAAAATATCGTCGTTGAAGTCGTACTACACAACCAACAACACGTTGTCAGGACGTGATCGCGCATCGCGGCGAGAAGACCGACCGTGTCGCTGTGGACGGATCGATTTTGGCTTTGCGCCTAGGGCCAACTTGAGATTCCAATACGACATGGGATCATCTCAGCGACAATTACCGTGTCGTTTGTTCCAACAAAGTAAAAGCAGCCTGGAATCGTTTGCAAATAATAGGCAAAATCCTCGGACGCGCAAAGGGGAAGGCCATCCGCGGTCACTTTTGCCGACCCCACGACCTTTTGCGCCACCTTCGTCACAATGTCCGCCTGCGCCGACGCATTGACCACTACTGGATACCCATCCTTGAACGAAATCGCCCCCTCGACATTGTACGCTTTGGACGTGTGCTCGACAATCTCGGCCATGCCTGCAAAAAGTCTCGGTGACCTCTCCAACGCAGTGTCGTCCGATCGGAATCGGCGCAGCTCACACGAAGCAGGATATCCAAACACACAACCCAATACACACCAAGCACACCATCGAGCGCCGTGGCTGCGCTGGCCATGCACGCACGAAAAACAGAGCGGCGTCCAAGCGAACGCGCCGCCGTCGAGCCATGCCATTCCGAGCAATCACGTACGTTTCTGCATGAGGGCCGACACGGCCGGCGAAAAATCACGCAACGTGCCAGACAACGTGACGACGGATGGAATGACGTTGTCGGCTTCGCCGCCGTGAACTTGGGTGATGGAGAGCACGCCGCTGTCATGAGCAGCAACGTTGCGGCTCAAAATGGATTGCATCGCGACAATGATGTGCCCCGCCGCCACAATCGGATCCTCAACTCGATGTGAAAAATAAAACGCCACGTGCCCGAAAACTGCACCTGCGTTTGGTGCGGAGCCGATCCGTGGCCGCCGGGACCGCGAATTTTGATCGAAAACCGAGCGGAATGCGACATCATCGGCCCCGCCTTCACGCGGATTTCGCCCACGGGATACGGGATGTTGTGGTACCTAATCGAGTCGTCAGCATGCCGTCGCCGACACATTCGCGACGTAATAGGACCCGTAGATTTCGTCCACGCCGTCCAGGCACCCATCCTGGATCATGGCGGGGGCTCCAAAGTGGCCTTCCTCAGCAGGCTGAAACAACAATCGCACCGTCGTGTGTGGCGGGAGCAAGTGGCGGTGGGACTGTACGAGCGTTGCAAACCCCAACAGAGTCGCCATGTGCCCATCGTGACCGCACATGTGAGCGCATTGCACGGCTGTCGACTTGTACGGCAAGCGCGGGTTCGCCTCAGTCATCGGCAAACCATCCATATCGGCACGAAACGCGATGCACGTCAACGAAGTCGTCTTGTCTCCATCCGTGGGACCGTGGATGTCCACAACAAGGCCTATTTCACACCGGCGTGGTGACGTTCAACCATCGCCCACGAGAGATTCCACCCACCGGTCGTCGCGACGCGTGTGATGTTGTCCTTGGGGATGCGGGACTCGTTCACCAAATACGCTTCCAGGCGCTCTTGAGTTTTAAACTCCTGGAAACTCACTTCGGGGTGCGCGTGGAGCTCGTGGCGCGTTGCACGGAGGCCGCCAAAGAACGCGGCAATGTCCATCGTCGCTGTCATGTCGAATTGTTGAGAGCAATTGTATAAAAACACCAAAAATAGCAATATTTGATCAATTTTTCACAATTTCGGTGCCACCGGCAATTTGAGCACGTCGCCCCCATGAGCACGACGTCGTCCGCATGCCGCACTCTGTCCGCGCTACGCCAGAGTCGAATGCACATCTCGCAGTGCATCGGGAAAGCCCGAGGAAAAGGGTGAAGGAACCCGCGGCAACAATTGCCGGCATGCTCAACTTCGTCGAGACATTCCATTGAATGTACTCAGTGTCTCATCGAGGGGCGAAGGACGCGTTCCGATCCAAGCAAACGGGTCGTCCATCCATTTCAATGGCGGCGTACTCCGTACCTTCATTCGAACATGGCAGAGCTGCATCGACAGTAGTGCTGTGTCCTTGTCGACGTCGCCATTCCATTCCAACCTCCGACAAGGTCTCCACGACCATGTTGTTGTGGCCCCGGAAACCTCAAACGTCGAAACCCGTTGGCGGACCTGCGCCTATGTTTGCACAGGGCGATCGCAGTCGATTCGGAATGACGCCCGCAGGTCGCTCGCACCGGCATTGCCTCCGTCGTACTAGGACACTTGAAGGATTTGATCGAGTTCATCGACGTTATCTGTCGTGGCACGAGGACCATGTGCACTGCGTCGGCGGCGCAATGTCCACGGGACGTATACGTCGACGACGATACTGCACACACAGTCGATGCTCGTCAAGCCATCCACAGAGTCGATACGAACGAAGCTCGGGCCAAGGCCAAATGGTGGGGGACAACTTTGCAGCAGAGCTACGAGGCCAATCAAGTCGACCACCGTGGGTGGGAGGTACAGAGTGGAGTTGTGCGCCGTCGGTGACATGCAAACCACGAACAAGACGGTGCAGTGGTTGAACTGGACAAGATCGTCCCTACAAATCGATTGCCAAGTCGCCTGCGCTTGCTCTGCGTCTCTGCCGCAGAGCAACGCACCAGCAGAAATACGCTCAAAGCAGCCAGCAGGCAGAGTGGATGCGCCATGGAGGCAGAGATGCCGCCATTCTCGGCAGGACCGAGTCCTTGCACCAGAACGTGCCACGTATGGGCCACGTCGGTTCAAATAAGCCCATCTATTTTGACGTGGTGGCTCCCGCCAGTCGTTTTGGTAAAGGTCGGGACGATCTTGGCTGGGAGTTCACTTTTCTTTGACCCGACACGCGATGGAGTTCGACGCGCCAACGTTTGCCACGTCTGTGCTATCGCACGACCTGTCCAAGCCGATCGTGGCCACCGCCGCGCTGGCTCCAGGCCAGGTCATCTTTGCCGAAGTCGCGTCGATCGTATCGGCCGGCGGCTACAGCGACGATGAATCGCACGAGCCCGATTGCGACGACGACGATTGCGGCGGGTGCTGCGAGGTCGATAACGAGCACGACGGCACCCAACTGGATGCCGACGACTTAGCAGCCGTGAGCCCGTATGTGGCCGAGCATTACGACGCTCTCGGGGCTACGTGTGACTCTCTCGCTGCGTTGACCAGCGTAGACAAGCGGAAAACGCTATTCAAGCTCTTGCACATGGCAGCCAACGACGTGTCGTCGCCACTTATCACGTCCTTGCTCGCACTGGACGTGAGTGCCAACCACCATTTGTCGGCGAGCATGGATGCGGCCAAGGCACTGCGTGCCAGCCACGCCGGCCTCATCCCTTCCGTGCTGTCGGACGATCAAGTCGCCCACGTCATCGCGGTTCTGAACAAGCACAGCATTCCGCTGGAGGAAGTCGATGCCGTCGGTTTGTTTGTGGTCGTGCCAAAACTCAAACACAGTTGCGAGCCGAACGCAGCATACACGGACTCGGGCGACGCCATCTATGTCACAGCGATCCGCCCGATCGCGGTGGGCGACGCCATCACGGTCGACTTTTTCGACTCGTTCTACATGACAGTGGCCGACCGCGCCCAAGTCTTTCAAGAAGAAGGCGAACCTCCGTGTGGGTGCAGCGTATGCAATGGCACCGCTCCGGACAAGTCGCGGTCGTTCCGGTGCCAAGTCGCCGGCTGCGACGGCATCGTTCACCCGACCAACGCTGTGTTTGAGTGCACCAAGTGCCATGCAACTTGGACCGACGCGACGATCGCGGCCGCCGAGGCCGAAGAGAAGGCGCTCACGTCCGACCTGGACAACACCGAGAACTTTGGCCAACTCGACGCGATCTTGAAATCGTCCAAGCTGCACTTGTACCACCACATCTTTTACACGGTCATGCAAGTCTTGTCGGAAGAAAACGTGGTCGACATCTCGGACGACGTCGCGCTCTCGATACTGACGCGACAAATCGACGCCCTCAACTACGTCGTGCCGTTTGCGCATTCGGAAAAGGTGTCGCTGTACGATTCGATTGCGCAGGCGCACATTGCGCTCGGCGACATTGCCAAGGCAGCCGACGCGTACGCATGTGCGCTTGCCGTGTGCCACGTCGTGTTTGGCAGCGACAGCAAAACGACTCAACTCTTTGCCACCCTCGCCAGCAACACCCCCAAGTCCGTGGACGAGATCCCCGCCGCGTACGGCCTCGAATGGATCGATGACCCACACGATTTCGCGTAACGACATAACTTAGCTCCCATATTTCTTCCGCACATGCTGTGGCAAGGCTGTGATATGTCATGCGCACACCCTTGAGCAACCAGAGTTTTCGTGTCCGCCAGGTCCGAACGAGCAGCATTCGAGCGAATCCAATCGTGCGATGATGCAGATGCACACGCATCTCTGATCGGCGGCGTCGGGGGCCAATTCCGCGCGATGCGATTGCGGTCCTGCCGGGTGTCTCTGCCGTGCATACCTAATGGTGTTTGTGCAAGTCGAGAGGACATTTCAACCGTGTGCAAGCCGACCTCGCCACCAGGCTACATCTGCTGCCTCCACCCCGTCGTGCTTGGTCCCGCTGATACGTACCTCTGGTGCAGCTGTGCACGCTCGCTCGCCACCACGAGCACACCGAGTCGCCGTGGTCTGCACAACCACCACATGACAGACCCTCTCTTTCGTTGACACCAGCCAAATCGGGGGAGATTGGAAGGATGGTGCGGTAACAAAGTCATGGGCGGCTGCATCCATGGAGCACCTCTACAGACCCTGGCCAAGATTCACATTCCAGGCCACTGGAAACCCGTCATGGCGCGCTGCTGGCACACGCGCGGACCATCGCACTCGAGGCACAACAATCACAGTGGCTGGCTTCGTTGCCAGCATCTTGAACGTAGGCATGTCCTGGTGGTGCCATCGCGCCGCGACGAGGTGCTGGCGCCCAACCGGTCAAATTAGCGCGACCACAGCCGAATCTGGACCGACGGACGTGGGCGGGTCGACGTGGCAGAGCCGCCCATGCCCAATGTTGAAGTGGATCGGTTGGCTGCGATGTCGACGGCGGGCTGCTCGGGTGCGTTGGCTTTTCATTTTGCGATATCTTTCAACGCGGCGACCGCCCCCCCGCCCTCCGATGGAATTCGACGCCCCGACGTTTGTGGAAGCCCTTGTGTCCCAGGACATGGCCAAGCCGATCGTGGCCACGGCGGCGCTGTCGGCAGGCCAAGTCATCTTTGCCGAGGCCGCCACGGTCGCGTCGGCGGGTGGCATGGAGCCCGAGGAAGGGTTCCATGAGGAGGACTGCGATGACGAAGACTGCGACGGGTGTGCTGCCATCGACGAGGACGATGCGGCCATCGAAGACACGTTGGACGAATCGGAACACGACGAAGTCAGCGCTTACGTCGTCGAGCACTTTGCCGACCTCACGGCGGCGTGCGAAGCGTTCGAAGCGCTCGCGTCGTCCGAAGTGCGCAAGAACTTGTTCAAGTGCTTCCACTTAATTGACGTTGACGCCAAGGCGGGCGACACGTTCCTGTCGTTGGACGTGGTGGCAGCCGACATTCCGGCAACGTTGGATGCGGCCAGAGCCCTCCGCGAAGCCCACCCGGCAGTCATCCCGGCCAGCCTCACCGACGACCAGGTTGCCCACCTCATCGGCGTCCTCCACAAGCATAGCATTCCCCTGGAAGACATTGGCGGGTCGGGCCTGTTTTTCTTTGTGTCCAAGCTCAAGCACAGCTGCCGCCCCAACGCTTCCTACACGGACTCGGGCGACGCGATCTGGGTCACGGCCATCCAACCCATCGCGGTGGGCGAAGAAATCACCGTCGACTTCTTCGACACGCACTACATGTGCCTGGCCGAGCGAAAAGAAGTTCTCGCCGAGGAAGGTCATGTGTGCTCGTGCGCTGTGTGCACGGGGACCGCCCCAGACCTCACGCGCAGCTTCAAATGCCAGGCTGCCGGCTGCACGGAAGGCATCGTTCACCCGACCAACAACGTGTACGAGTGCATGACGTGCCATGCCGCGTGGGACGCCGCGACGATCGCGGCCGCGGTCGCCGTCGAGGAAACGTTGATGAAGGAGCTCGAAATCGACAGCGTCGACCAGCTCCTGGTGCTCGTGCAACAGTCGCCGCTCCACCGCTTCCACCACATTTTCTACTCGGCGCTCGAAGTCCTCTTGGAAGACCAAGTCGCCGACCAAAACATGACGGAAGATCAAGCGATGGTCCTCATGAACGCGCAAGCGGAAGCGCTCGACTACGTCGTCCCGTTTGCGCATTCGGAAAAAGTGTCTGTATACGATGCCATCGCGCAGGCCCAGGTCGAAGCCGGCCGCATTTCCAACGCCACTGACGCCTACACCAACGCGTACCACATGTGCGTGATGGTATTTGGCCCAGACAGCAAGACCACGATGCTCTTCAAGAACTTGATGGACCACACCCCGACCAACGCCGACGAAATCGCCGCCGCCTATGGCTTTGATGACAACGACGACGACGAATAAGCAAGTCGCCATCGACCACGGACAGTGTGTGTGTTGCGTGCACGCGTCCTTTCGAATGGAAAAAAGGGCTCGCCGCCATCATCCCCAAATCCCGATAAATTAAGAAGTGCCGCCTCCCATTCTTGCGTTGTCTACACTTGACGTCGCGATGGCCGAGTCCGTTGTCCACGGCTTTGATTCGGCCTGCGTCCGGGCGGCACAGCGGACACGGTGCGCGTCGTCACTGCTGGCCGTCTGGGTTGCGGTGGCGACGAAGCCGTCAACGTAACAGAACGGTTCCAGCCACAAACGGCCAACTCGATTGTATGCCAAGGGGATGCGATGCCAAGAGCTTCAACGTGTATGGAGATATCCGCAGCCGTCTCAGTGGAGTGCGCCGACAGCTCGAGTGTGCACTGGACGATAGAATTCTCGTCCCACGCGAGAATGTGGACGCGGCCATGGTAGTGGAGCGCCATGCCGTGGTTTTCCATCGACCATCGTTCGTGCAGTTGAACGACGTGGTCGCGCGCGCTTCCCATCCCTCCCGTGTCCTCGATTCCGACGTCGCCTTCCTTCCACTGACCCCGTTGCTGCTGCTGTTGGGAAATGCGCACACTCGCCACTACCAACGACGGGGAGCTTGACGAGAGCATGACCATGTTGTAATGTCGAGAGATATGAGCTGTCGACTTGTTTGAGAGTCACGTAGGCATGCACGTTCTGCAGCAAATACAGCACGCCTCGCTCATGGTGTCGAGTCAAATTTGAAGCGGCTCGTTCCAAGTCGATCCAAGGAAACGACGTACGTCGCCTTCCCCTCCATAGGACAACACGTTCCATGCAGCCCTACACAGGATTCTCGTGAGCTTTGACGAAGGCGAGCGCGCGAATGATGGCTCGGACCGTGAAACGCGGTGTTGTCTTGGAGCGCTTGGCGCAACAGGTCGTGTGGGGTCGTGCGATGTCTCGACGGCGCAGCACGACAATTCAGCATGGTACAAGCGCGCTAGAGGATACAGTTGCGCGGGCAGAACATCCAAGCAGCCCCGAGTAGTGCCAGTGCGTGGCCCGCCTCGCTGACGTTTGCGTCATGCAATTCAATGGGTACAACAGAGTCGTTCATGCCCACGATCATCACGAGAATGGAGAAGACTTGGTCAAGCAGCGATCGCCACGAAAAAGGCTGCATCTCGCTCTCAAGAAACCCGAGGTTGAACGCCCGCTTCCCATCCTTGGCATGTCGCCGGCGGTTGGTGGTCCCAAAATGTACCGACTGCTGTATCGAAGACGGCCGCCGCTGGTGTGTCGGCGGCTTCGTGGCACACGGGCGTCTGCGCGCGGAGCCGTCGCCACCGGCCTTCCGGCCACGATTCCAATGAAGGCGTGTTGCGATCTCACGGCATAAACTCCTACTTGGTTCTGCATGAAGTTGAAAGGCCGGTCGTTGTCGCTCGAGTTGTCGCAGTGGGTGATGCGCACCATGCTTGAACGGCTTCGACAACAACCGAGCGCGCATGTCGACGCGAGCGTTCCGGTCGATGGACAAGCCCACTTCAAGCACACTACGTCGGCTTTGATTGTCGTCGCGCCTCGGGACGCAGCACCATCGATAACTTGTCCATGGCTTCCAGCGCAGCAGTGCGCGACGAGTGCTTGCACTGGTGAAACATGAGATCAGCGTTCTCGATCGCATCGTCGTTGGTGGTCAACCGGCAAAACCAGAGCGATGTGTGGTTGCCGAGCGATTGTTCGTGGCGTGCGTCAGCGCGTGACTGAAGAGTCCTGGCGCCCTGGCTTGGCATGTCTCCTTGTTTTTTTTGTCACCTAGCTGGCTGTGAAACGTGGCCGACCATGGGAAAATTTGTGGACTGTTCAGGACACGTGAGCTTGACGAAGAAGGTGCACACATGAAGGAGCGCCTTCGAACGCACCTGGACCTCCATGACGTTTGCAAAGTGGACAAAGGAAGCTAGGGCAAGCTCCCCTACGAGCGCTGGCGGGGAGGTTGTGCTGCGTTGCTTGCCGAGACGTCGAACGACTTCAAGGTCGTTTGCGTCAGGTAGGGAGTGCGACCGCATGTTGGCATTCCAATGGGTAGAGCTCAAACTGAGCCCAAGGCGCAACCTGTCATTGCGTCGATAAGCATGTCGTGCCGCATGTGCGCCGTGCGCAGAATGGGGCTTTTCCTGTGGTCGTTGCAACATGGGGCGAGGAGACTTTAAGTTGGAACCAAGATCGTGTGCCAAGTGGCAACGGGGGAGGCACGTTGAGAACTGACGATCAACGTGCCCAACGCTTGTCGACCATGCAGCTCGTGCTCGGGTTCCCTGTCCATGCGGCGAAAACGACCGCCATCTTGGCGCAGGTAAAGTTGACAAAGATGGCGCTTCGTGCACTCGCGTCGACGATTCCACCTGCTGGTCGCGAAGCATCCGTCTTGGAGATGCATGAAGTCGATTGCGTGGCACGGCCGAGATTTCCTCAAGCAATCGTCCGCTAGCCACAGTGCCACGGCTAACGACCAACGCGCGCGCCATCCATGCACCACAAACAGGTTTTTGTCGCACGGGGCTCATGCCGACCACTCGATAAACACTTGATTGATCTTACACTGAGAGGGCATATCAAATGGTCGGCATGATCGTGCGGCAAAAAAAATCAACCAGGGACGCGTCTGCACTTCCGATGCAATCCGTTGGACCTGACATGGTTCCATTGAACTCTCCTACCACACGTTGCCAATGGTGCTGTGCGACGATTGCGCACGGTCCAACGGGTCGGGGCTCTCTTCATCGTTTTCGTTGTCTCGGTCGTCGTCATCCACTTCGTCGTCATCGTCTTCAAAGCCGTACAAAGCCGCCATTTCATCGACCGTCGTGGGGGTATTCTCCGCCAGCTCCAAAAACATCTTCGACTCGCCGCACGTTGACCCAAACACACGACAGCTCATGGCGTGCGCAGCTTCGTAATGCATCTTGGCCGTGTCAATGCGCCCCAGGCCCACGCACGTTTGAGCCATCAGGTTGAGCAGCTGCAACTTGGACGCGTGGGGATACGTCACAACATAGTTGAGACTGTTTAGCAATTCCTGGTACACCTACAACATGCAACACACGTCACCTAGCGCCGATTCCTTTGCACAGTCGCCTCGCAGGATGTCGAAACGAATGCCCAAGACCATGCAGCAACTCAAGAAAAACTCGAGACATTCAAACATCACCACGAGAAAGAGGGTTTATACTGAGGCCATGCACGAAAGAAAATTTTTCCATCCAACCATGCGTTGGGTCGCGAGGATTTTACTGCAATTGTCGTCGCCAGGAGCGCCATCACTTGGTCGTTCTGGTTGGAATCCTGCGTCCCCAGCTCAAGATAGCATTCGAATGTCCGAGAAACCGATGCGTCGAATACGAAATCCCTGCCGCTCGGATCGGTCCCAACAACACACAATATCATGTACAAGGAAAGAATTGTCATGCGGGGATAGATGGGTGGTCGCAATTCAACTCGCAATCTGCGCATTCGACGAAATACAACAAAACAGCATAACTCAATGTGGGGTGGTGGGCACGACTCAACAGCCATGCATTCCAGCACATCCCCGGCATTCAAACACGTAGCAACCCTCCATTGCATCATATTCCTTCACAAAATTGACGTACCACCAGGGCTTGTTCAGGTGTGAGGGTTTCGTCGATGCTTTCGCTCATCAAGGTCGAGCACGTCGTGTAGAAAATGTGGTGGTATGCGTGGAGCATGGACGCGTCCATGATCTGGCGGAGCGACGCCGCCGTAAAGACTTCCAGTTCCTCCATCAGAGTGGCTTCCTCACCAGTCGCTTTGTGCACGAGCTCGTTGTCCCACACAGCGCCACACGAAGCGCAAGCAAACACATCTTTTGTCGGATGGACTATGCCATTCGCACAAGACACACACTTGAACGCGCCTGCCAGACACCCCGCTCTCGTCAGATAGCGACAAAACGCCGCAGTCGAACGTACGAGTCTTGTCGGGCAAGTGGCCGAGGCACAGGTCACAGTGGCAGATACACTTCGCATCGGCGAGCACAGCTTGCCGCTCCATCCACGGCTGGTAGTAAAAGTTGTAAAAATCCACCGTCACCGCTTCACCTGCCGCAATCGGCGCGATTGCGGTGACCCACAACGAGTCCCCTGCATCCGTAAAGCACGCATTTGGCAAGCAACTGTGCTGAAGCTGCGACACGTAAAGGAACAGACCCGTGCTGTCTATCTATGCATGACGTCGTGTGAACTTCGACAGCATCAGAGTGAAGAAAGAGCGACCTCGTCAAGCGGGATGCTATACTTGTTGACGACACCAATGAGATGGGCAAGATCGTTCTCGGACAAACCAAGCGGCACAACATTGGGGTGTGCGGCACGGAGGCCGATGGCGGCGTCGAGAAAGGACGGGACTGGATCGTCCGCCACGGGGAGATGGAGCAAATCCCGAAGACTTGTGGAGTCTAGTTCGTAGAGATGCAAGAGCTTGAACAAGTTTTTGTGCACGTCGACGGCCTCCAATGCCTCCTTGGTCTCACAATACGTCATCAGCGCATCAAAATCGTCCACGACGTCGTCGCTGACCTGCACAAGACCGACAGAGTCAATCCACACGACGTCGATGCACGCATGCTCACCTGATGCATTTCGTTTTCGTCCAGGTTGGACACCTCGACGCAACCTTCACACTCTTCGTCGTCGCACACCTCTTCGTGATGCCCCTCGAGGAGAGTTGGCCCAGTCGACGAAACGAACGCCGTCTCATAGAAGATCACCTGGCCTTCACGCAATGACTCGGTCGCCACCAAAGGCTTGGACAAGTCGCACGAGATCGGAGCCTCTGGCACAGCGAGCGCGTCTGTCGGAAGGGTCATGATGCCACAGTTGGTTCACCTGGTAATTGCACACAAGAAGCAATAAAATATTAGAGGTAGTCGTAGAAACACAGAAGGTAGTAAAATTGCATTTATCAGGCCAGCAATAATTAAAACGTTGTTCATGATAAATATTTGCACAAATGTATAGCAACCAACGTCATAGGTTAAACGCAGGACAATCTCAACTTGACGCAAGAAACCCTAAGGCTGTAATGTGCATTCTATTCCGCCTCACTCCCCTACTCACAGATTCGCGATGGATCGATCATCTTCGGCCTCGTCGTGCAGGATGTAGAACACTGGCGCGTTGGTTTTGATAAGAGTGCGCTTGTCGACGTTCTTTGAGGTCAGGCGGTTTCGAAGCTTGGAATGTAGAGAGCCAATGGTGGAGAGTGCTGCTCTGACTTGGCACTCGACGTCGCCACCTGAAAAAGCTGGATTACGATCTACCGCTGCTCGGGCCAGTACTTAAAATTGTCTTGACGCCATTGGTCAGCATCCTGAAGCGCGACGAGTCTGCGTTCTTTTCTTGTTCCGCCGCAATCGCAAACTCGGTCCACTGCACGGCAATGGCTTACGCTTGGCTTTCATCCCATGGCTCGCTGTGCTCGTCGTCAACGGGGAACTTGAACAAGAAGGCCACGAGGACCCAACTCATTAGTTCTGACGGGCATTAGTGCTACACTCTATACTACTGGTACCACAGAGTATGTTACAATTACAACTATTTTGGACTTCCGTTTAACTGTAAGTTGAAAAGAAAAACCTTTCAAAACAAAGATGTAAATATTCTACTCGTGCCACGCTACATGGGAAAAGAAAAAATACCTTTGATAATAAATACGAGCTCACAGATTCACCCAAAAGAGGTGTTCAATTCTAACGACCCCTTCCTCGTGGTGAGCTTGCAGGACGTTCTGTGAGACACAGTGTTGGCACACCTTTGCGATACACGCGCCATGCCCAGAAGCGTCAGAGAGAATAGCACGGCCTTTGAATGGTTCAGATTCATTCCTATGGTTTCTTTACGGTATACTCACGCTCTCTTTCCCGCCACGAGGAGGCACACGACCAAGAATGCCATGATATCATGTCGATCTGATTTTCGTCGTATCATCCAAAATTCCGGTTTCTTCCGGATAATTCATCTCGAAGCAATCGATATAAAATGGAAAATGACAACTTATCCTCGACTGTCGTGCAACAGGTCCTGTTGTGCAATGCCTTCTTTTCATGTCGCATTGGGTCGCATCCAGTCAACCTGTTCGAAATTTATACTTGATTTTTGTATTACATCGAATTGAACCGGTCTCCCGCAGTCTTCAACAATCCGCGGAATATCCGTGGGCGGGTGATGTTCCTTACAATTTATCTCGCTGTGATTTGGAATAGGCGGGAAATTTTGAAATTTGGGTGGGTACAAATCCAGCCGCCCGCCATTATACCATTCGTGGAATTTGTTGGTTTGTGGCGATCTGATGGTATTTTACATTTCTCGTCGCATCATGGAATTCGACGCACCGACGTTCGAGGAAGCTTCGTTGAAGGTTGACGCCGCCAAGGTCGTTGTGGCCGCAGACGCCTATGTTCCTGGCCAAGTGATCTTTGCCGAAGTCGCCACCGTCTCGTCTGCCGGCGGTGTCGAGCCTGAAGAAGGGTTCCACGACGAACACTGCGAAGACGACGACTGCGCCGGATGCACGGCGGTCACCGATGACGGCGACGATGAACCAGTTGACGAACTGGACGAAGTTGACTTGACTGCGGTACAACCACAATCTGAATATGTGTTTGACAGTGGTCGTTTGTTTCGATCCTCCTGGACGTGCCATCCTGTCATGCTCCTAACGCTATTGCGTACGTGTAGGTCTCCCCATACGTTGTGGAACATTTCGACGAGCTCATGGACACGTGCGAACCCCACGAAGCGTTGTCTCTTGTCGACGTGCGCAAGAACTTGTTCAAGTTGTTTCACTTGTACGAATCGAACGAATCCGCGGTGTCGCCTTTCTTGTCGATGGACGTGCTGGCTGACGACGTCGTGGCGTGTTTGGATGCGGCAAAGGCTCTGCGTGAAGCCCATGCCGGCGTCATCCCTGCATCGTTGTCGGACGACCAAGTTGGCCGCCTCATCGGCGTGTTGAACAAGTATGCGATTCCGTTGGATGACATTTCCGGGTCCGGTCTGTTCTTGCACGTGTCCAAGTTGAAGCACAGTTGCGAACCGAACGCCAACTTCACCGACTCGGGGAACGCGATTTGGATCACTGCGATCCGCCCGATTGCTGTCGGGGAAGCCATCACGGTCGACTTCTTCAACACTCACTACATGTGCGCTGCCGAGCGTTTAGAAGTATTGACGGCAGAAGGCCAAGTGTGCACGTGCGGCGTGTGCTCGGGCGTCGAAGCAGACAAGACCCGCGCGTTCAAGTGCCAAGTGAGTGGGTGCGATGGCTTGGTGCACCCCACCAAGGCAGTGTTTGAATGCACCAAGTGCCATGCGATCTGGGATGCGGAAACCGTGGCTGCCGCCGAGATGGAGGAAACCACCTTCACGACCGACTTGGAAGCCAGCAACTTTGTCGAGCTGGACTTGATCATCCAAGACTCGCTGCTCCATCCGTACCACTATATCTTTTACTCGGCGATGGAAGTCTTGACCGACGACACGGTGCTCGACGTTCAAATGACCGAAGACCAAGCCCTGTCCGTGCTCTACCGCCTTGTCGATGCGTTGGAGTACGTCGTTCCCCGTCCCCACTCGGAAAAGGTGTCGCTGTACAACTCGCTGGCGCAAGCCCACATCAGCAATGGCGAAATCCCCAAGGCCACCGTCGCCTACACCCACGCGTACAACGTGTGCGCGATCGTGTTTGGTACCCAGTGCAAGGAAACCGTGATGTTCAAGGGGCTCATGGAAAACACCCCCACGACGGTCGACGAGATGGCTGCCGCGTACGGGTACGAAGTCGTCCCGGAAGACGACGAAGAGTAAGCTGCTATAGATTTATAATACTTATCCCGATTGTGGTCGTCATGGACAGTTGAAACGTGTGACGTTTATGGACAGTTGAAACGTGTGAAATTCAGGGAAACGAGGACATTTCAAACTTGTGAAACGTCCCATCTTCAAGGCACGAGCGACGCACGGTGTTGTGGGTACGCCACCTTCCATGAACTTCAGGTGGACATGACATGGCCGCAGCTTCTGAGGGAATTGGATGGCACAGCGGAATGAAACATAGCACACGACGGCGTGCGTCCGAGGGGAGTCTCGGATGGTGGGCACTGAACCAAGAAGAACGCGCCAGGAATCAGTTGCATGCTTTGAAAGGGTTGTATGGACCCGACCGCACGACAACATTTCTCGTTGCCCCATAGCTGCAAACGAACAAATGGCAGTGTCCAACAACGCATGTGGTGCATGCGAAAAAGTGCCGAGTTGCCAGGTTGTGCGCAGGTCGACCGCTGTCCATCGTCGCGAACACATTAGTGTGCCAGTCATAGAGGCTCATGGCGAGGCCACCTCGGAACCGTCGTGCTACACGACCTGTGACGTGTTCTCCGCAGCAGCACACGTGGCATGACGTCCCATTCACTCGAAACGATTGACATGTAAGGAATCAAAGCGCCGACGCGTTTTCTACATTTTCCACTTCTGCGAGAAAACCCACTCGGTTGGTTTGCCCGCGCGCAATCATGGACGCACGTCGCCGTCATCGCCGTTGTGCTTGTACACGTGCAATAACGCTTCTTTCGTTGTTGGTGTGTTGGTCGAGAGCCGCCAGTACAGCTGCGACTCGTCGTAGTCGTTGCCGCTGCACAAGCACGACATGGCGTACGCAGCTTCGTAGGCGGCCGTGGCGCCAGGAATGTCCCCGATTGCGACCAGCGTTTGGGCCAAATGGTCGTAATGCTGCACCTTTTCGTCGTGGGGGTATGGCAGCGTATAGTTGAGGCAGTCGAGGAGCCGTCGATAGATCTACGCAAACAAACAGGCTGGAAACACCCTCGAGACAATCGCCACCAACCACACAAATGGGCCGCAAACCCGCCACCGCAGCCATGCAATATCAAGGCCCGCCGCCGTACCTTGGCCAAGTCGACGTTGTCCACGTTCGAGTCGACGCACATTGTGTGCAGGTCGTCGAGCGCCCAAAAGAAGATGTAGTGAAATGGATGCAGCAACGACGTCGCGATGAACTCGTCCAGTTCGACCAGCGTCGTCGCATCCAGTGTCT
The DNA here is from genome assembly GCF_000520115.1 of Aphanomyces invadans. Classification (NCBI taxonomy): domain Eukaryota; phylum Oomycota; class Saprolegniomycetes; order Saprolegniales; family Verrucalvaceae; genus Aphanomyces; species Aphanomyces invadans. The sequence continues at coordinate 300,838 of NW_008580199.1, read as the reverse complement.
CAACGATCGCATCTTCCTGTGCCACAGCGTCTTGGATCTGACCGTCGCTCCACTCGACGCGGCACGTTGTGCATGCGTATACGTGCCCCGTCGGGTGTACGATGCCGTCGGCGCACGCTTGGCACTTGAATGCCCCTACGTTGACGTCCGGTGCATGGGCATGTCGTTTTCTTGACGAGAGCAGGTTCATCCAGTCGAGTCCAATACGGTCAACACCACACCGATTTCACGACAACGACGTTCGTCCGCAGACACAGCCAAGCCATCCGCGCCACGGATGCACCCCGCGCGCGCCATCGCACCAACCATCCACTGGACCATCAGCCAACGCAGCAACAACACGCCACCACCATTTGAAAGCCAACACGACGTGTGTACGTACGGGCGAGGTCGGGGGCGCGAAGTTCGCAGAGGTCGCACGTGCATGTAATCTTGTCGACTGCGAGGCACTCTTTGCGCTCGTTGAGCGGTCGGTAGAAGAGATCGGCGGCATCGACCGTCAACACTTGACCCGGCGCAATGTCTTGAATCGCAGTGATCCAAATCGTCGTGCCCGTGACCGTCAAGTTGCAGTTGGGCACACAGCTGTGGGTCAGCACACTCGAGTACACAAACACGCCGCTTCCTTCGATCTACACATGCAGAAGTCGATTCACAGCCACGTGTGGACAGAAAACAACGTGCGAGCGATTTGCCCTCGCACGAATTCCACGCAGGGTATCAACACGGGGCCGTCCGTCTCCACGGTCCGCGCCATGCCGCTGCGCATGCTTGGATCGAACGGCTTGTCAGCAAGCCAGCAAACAATATCGAGCGAATCCATCATTGCAAAACGCGTTCAAGGTGCTGCCATACACACGTTCGTTCCACGGGCGACAGTACCTCGTTAAGAGCGTGACAATACTTGTGGTTGAGCACGCCAATGAGATGAGCGACGTCGTTGTCGGCCAATGTGGTGGGTACAATGCCGCCAAACGACGCGCGGAGGTTGGCGGCCGCGTCGTGGTACTCGGCAAAGTCGTCCGTGTCAATCGGGACTGTGTGCAGCAACGCGAGCGACGGATGCGAAGCATTGACCTCATGCAGACGCAGGAGCTTGAACAAGTTCTTGCGAACGTCCACCATCTTCAAGACAGGCACGCGGTCGCAATGCGCCATGAGGGCGGCAAACGAGTCGAGCACGTGGGGGCTCATGGTTTCGACGTCATCGTCGTCGACGGCGACGGGCGGGCGAGTGTACCCGCCGTCATCGTTCGTAGGCGGTTCGTTCTGGGGCTCAGCGCAGTCGTCGTACTCGTCGTGGTGGTCGCACACGCAACAGTCGGGGTGCATCGAGTCGCCAAACGTCGACGCGACGAGCGCCACCTCTTGGAAGATCGGGTGTCCCGCTGGAATCGCCTTGGTTGCGCGAATCGGCTGCGTGATGTCCTGCGTCACAGGCGCATCGCGGAAGGTTGCGACGTGGCTCATCATGGCGGTGCGACCGGCCAACCTACCTTGCCAGTGCGAATCTGCCGATTTGGAGTGGCGACAGTATAAAGTTTCACAGGTGCTCGTTTTTACAATTACAAACGGCCAGGTTGAATTGCGGAACCGACCCAGCATCCACCTTCGGCCCGCGTCGAGGAAACGTGTGGCTGCGACGAGCTCCAGCGATGGGTCGGCGGGACGAGCTACCGCATGGTACGAGTCTCACTTGCAGCCCCGACGATATCTGCCAGTTCGGTGCTGCCTCGCCTGCTAGTGTCGATGGAGCGTGCAACATTGGCACGTGCAGAGGACAGTCGTCGCCCACGGCCGTCCTGCGGTGAGTTACAGCAACCACATGACAGGCAATGGGATGTAGTTTTCACATCCGTCGACGAGTGGCGGTGTCGTGCTGCTTGCTGCGCGACCACAAGGCGTTGATGGGAAGACAGGCACACGGTGCGGGGCGTTTTGGACGGCGTTCCCGAGGTGGCGAGTTGCGCGCGGGATTGTAAAGCACCAACGTGCCACCGTACGACCCAACGGCGTACGTTGCTAGGATAACGCAAGGCAATTTCCAGCATGACGCCCACCGACAGCCCCATCGCATCACTCGGTTGCGCTTCCGCACGCTGTACTTTACTCAGGCGTCCCTTGTGTGAAACCCTCGACCGCGTAGTGGGTCGGTTCCCGCGGTCATGCGTTTGGCGGTAGGGGCATTTGACACGTGTGACAATTCGAATCTCGTCCAAAACCTTTTCGTCGTTTGGAAGGAGGCACTCGTTCCATGCACTACGTGTGCCGCCGTCGACGGGAGAGATTCAAGCGCTGTCCGTGTGGCCAAGCGCACACGTCGTCAGGGTGCACGTGACACGCTTTCAACTGGGCGGGAGTCGCGTCGAAAGCGGACCCTTTCAGGACCTGTGGTGGGCTCCTCGCTTGGCCTAGAGCGAGCGACCCACGCGCGTCGTTCCAGGGTTTGTGCCAATGCGTGGTGGATGCAATTCCTTCGATGATTGCACTGGGAGTCGCCGAGATTTCACGCTGCAGCAAGGACAAATTCGTATTGGCTAAAATGATGCATATTCTACCAATCGTATGAAACATCGATATTGATTGGTCAAATATATATGCGACATATCCACAGCACAGGAACATGATGGACGCGGCGGTCGACTGCAACCTGTGTCATGCTGCATGGATCATCTCGATGCCGCGCGAACTGCCGACGACCCGCCTAGTACTCGTACGCCCATGGGTTCCTAGACGAATCAATGAGACCACCATCGAAAACCAAGCGCGCTGTCACGACTTGTTCAAAAAGTCCTCGATCGCGTGGCGCAGCGACACGTTCGGCCGTAGCTGGTGCACGCGGAGGGCTTCTCTCGTCAACGGATCCAACTGAGACCGCGCAATGTGCGCTTCAATCCACTTGCGCTCGTAGCTGACACCGTTGGGAGTCGTCACGGGGTCCGCCATGATGTCCATGCCAATCGGGCAAATAAAGGACTCTGGCACTTGGGTCAACTCGGTCGATTGCTACGCATGACAACGGCACGTCGTGAGGCACCACCACACACCCCTGCAGACAAAACGCCGCTGCACGAAAACTGGCGCAGCGACAGCAGGCAACGGGACGCCGAGTCGACGCGGCCACTACAAAACGTTGCCAAATCCAAACGTTGGTGACAAACTGCCTGGTCGTGCATCATCGTTTCATCATTTCGAATATCGCCACTGCCACGTCCGCGCCAAGTAAGACCACGATCGGTGGCCGAGAGGTACTTCAACGGGTGCCCCCCAACGCGAATTCAAGCCCGTACTGCGGTCCAACGAAACCACGGTCCAATGTGCCGCCGCTTCCACATGACTGTGGCGCGTCGACAACCACGGCCGGCGATGGCAAACGCGATGCAAAATTCCAAGCACATGGGTACGATGTGCAGCAAACGTACATGCATTTCCAACAGCTCCATCATGTGCGCCAACACGGTGTCGTGGTTGCTGTGAACCAGGCTATCGTCGTCCATGAGGTCGTGTCCTTGCATGGCATGCCCAGTCGAAGTGATGACGACGGCAGCAGCGGAACGTACGCTGTGTCTACGTCGGGCAAGCACTTGAGCTCGTGCGTGCGGGACTGGTCGACGATCGTCTGGAATAAAGACATCACTTGGTTGTGGCGACGCCTTTGAGCGTCGTGCGCGGCTTGCCACTTGAGCTTTTTCGCGAGCCTCAACCCCGCCAACACATCCTGCGCAAACGACGAAGCTTTTTGCTGGGATGGGTGTCCGTCGAGCACCGACTGCGCTTTCTCGTAGGCGTCGATCGAGGCGTCGTACTCGTGATCTTGGCACAAACTCTTGCCCAAGAGGTAGTGCGCTATGCACGCACGGATGAAACAGAGTAGAGTGGTCCAGATTGATGCGTCGATGGGCACGCGGTCCACGGCAAAGAAGAACCCCGTGGACGGCGACGTGGGTACCTTTGGCATTTGACCCGTCGATCTCGATGGCGCGTCGGCAATCTGTTTGAGCGGGAACCCACTTCTCTAGCTACAAGCAATGCGTTGGTTCGGTCGCGTGTAGTCGATAGGAGGTGAGAGGGACGAGAACCTCGACACACGAACGATTACGAGAGAGACGAAGTAGCATCACGTACGTAAATGTAGCAAAGCGCACGGTTGGTGTAGAATGCCGCAACGTTCGACTGCAGGCACTACACAGACACAAAAGAGGTCGCCGCGGACGAGCATATGCACACAGCCAACGTACAATGGCTTCTGTGTAATAGTCGATCGCGGAAGCGTACTTTTGCTTTGCAAAGCACTCGTTCCCTTTCTCCTTCATCCGCAGCGCTTGTTCCATCGTGCCGCCGTCGTGTGAAATTCGACTGTGATTCCCGAGACAACGAAATCGGCGGCCTTGCACCTATTTTTTAATTTATTATCTTGAAATTTGTAAGCGGATCGTCTACACGGAATTCAATTTTGTCTCGACCAGCCGAACTCACGACCGTGATGGCGGCGCCATGGCGGCAGAGAACAACGTCTAAGTGCGTCTGCACAGGTCAAGGCGAGATGCACCAGCAGTCAGAGCAAGACACAGCACCTTGCCCTGACAGCGGTGCAAGGACACTTTGGAAAGAGCGAACTGAGCCTCCTCCACCACCAACGATTGAAGCGCCACGACATCATTGTCCACGAAATACATTCAAAACGATGGTGCGACCACAAGCCTACGTCGAATATGTCGGCTTGGATCCTGCCGTGAGCTCAACATACTGCGTCTTCTTCGTCTTGGACTTGAACACGACGACACAGACAGCGATCCCGACGGCGACCGCGGCCGCGATCCCGACCCACCACCACACGGCACCTTCGATCACACCACCTTCGTCTTTCGTTGGGGCAGTCAAGTCGGCGCCACTCAAGTACTCGGACGGATCCTTGGGGTACGCAAACGCAGTGCATGCGCGGTTCGAGTACAAAAAGCACTCAAACATGTACAGGCCGTGGAGGGGGCGCGTCGCCGGGACCATGTGGCCCGCGCCTTTGACCGTTTTGAACGTCACGTTGCCGTAGGTTTCCGTGTACCCCGCGAGCTGCTTGTCCGGGCCAAACCAACTCGACCACTTCTCCGTGGCAGTCAAGTTGAGGCCGACGTCGGTGGCGAGCCAGCGCTGCGTCCCAATAAAGTTGACGACGGAGTCCGCGTCGCCGCTGTAGATGAGCGCTTTCAACCCAGCGTTGAGAATCACCGGGTACTTGTCCAACACAGTCAAGCTCGACGTATACATGGCGCCGACGGGATCGCTGCAGTCGGCATACGACTGCCCCTTGTCGACATGGATGGCTTCGAGGACAACAGGCAAGTTCAAGTACGCGTTTGTGAATGTGTCGGCGCACGGACCGACGACGCCGCGATGGGTGAGCGGACGAATGCTGCCGCGGTACTTGAGGGCTTGCGTCTGGTTGCTTTGAAGGCGGCACACGTCGCCGTAGATGTAATACAGGTCCATGTCGCCATCGTCCATGCTCCAGTCGGCCTCTCGGTACGTCGCCGCGCACAGGTCCGAGCAACCGGGGTAATAATCCTGGCACAGCCACCGCTCCTCGGGCTTGCAATTCTTTTGCACCGCCTCGTACGTCTCGATCGAGATGAGCCCGTGCGAGTAGTAGTAGTCCATGTACGAGCTGTCTACACAAACGCGCACGCATTGAGCACGACGTTTACATGCTGACAGCGCGCATGGCCTTACCGTCGATCTTTTGGTCTGTGTACGGGTTGCCGATGGCGAACCCGGTCAAGTGGAGGCCGGCCACCGGCTCCGTTACGAGTTGGTGCACCAAGAACGGGATATACATGCCGGCATAGCTCTCGCCCGTGATGTAAAAGTCGCGATTCGTGTACTGCGGGTACAGCGCGAGAAATCGCTCGAGAAACTCGCGGGACCGCGCCGCCGTCACGTCGTCATAATAGTCGGACGCGTTCAGGACAGGCTGGCTGAACCCGACGCCGGCCGGCGAATCGAGAAACACCATGTTCGCCTTGCGGTTCCACGCGTACGGGTTGCGCTTGACGCTCATGTCGCTCTGAACGACAAACGGACCCAGCTCGGTGAAGAACCCACCGAGCGACGAGCAGCCAGGACCACCGTTGAGCCACAGCACCAACGGGTCGGTCGACGGACTCGATTCCCGAGACAACAAAATCGGCGGCCTTGCACCTATTTTTTAATTTATTATCTTGCAAATTGTAAGCGCAGCGTCTATACGGAATTCAATTTTGTCTCGACCAGCCGAACTCACGACCGTGATGTCGGCGCCATGGCGGCAGAGAACAAGGTCTAAGTGCGTCTGCACAGGTC
>NW_008580199.1:282437-285840 GCF_000520115.1 Aphanomyces invadans | reverse complement strand
CGACAAACGGTCCCAGCTCGGTGAAGAACCCACCGAGCGACGAGCAGCCAGGACCACCGTTGAGCCACAGCACCAACGGGTCGGTCGACGGACTCGATTCCGACTCGACGAGCCAGTAAAACATCTTTTGGCCATTGCTCGGCAGCGCAATGTGGCCGGCATACTGGTCAAAGTTGATGGGCTTGGCGTCGTTGTAGCCAGGAAGCGACGTGATCTTGTGCGCGGTGGCGGTCGTGGCGTCCGCGGCACCGCTCCACATGGCGCCACCGAGCACAATCGAAGCGAGCGTGCGCAACATCCTGTGAATTCGGAACTACGGTCTGCCCATGACGGCCACTGGAAGGAGCATCTCCGAGACCAGAGACAACTTCAACCACATGAACCACCACCTGGCTCAGATAAACGATATGGAGATTTGTATACTTCGTCGACTCGCTTACGCATGCAAAGCAACACAAGGCGGCTCGCTCCCGCCATGGCAACTGCTGAAGCTCCCATGACAAAGTAGACCAGGGCCCGATAGCGCTGCTCTAGCGGGACATCATCGCGTTGGTCGAGCTTCGCCCCGACCTCGCCATCCACACCCAAAGCTCTCGCAAATCACTGAGGATTTTCGTTTTCGAGGGGGTGGAGAGCATGACACTGTATCATTTCGAACACGTGCGTTGACTTTGATGGGCACGTTGCTGGTGCTGCTGGGTAATGAAGTATGGTCAACGAACGGAAGTGGAGGGAGCGCGAAGCCTGCTCGAGATTTCGCGACGCTGAAAGGCCCGACCCAACCACACGTACATGAGCCCTCTGTCAATGGATTTCTTCCCACCCATTCAGAGCGATTGGACCAGGGGTCCCTTTGAGAACTAATAACCTTTAGAAACGTATACTTGAGCACTTATTTTGTGTCAAGGGTTGTGGAGCCCATGCAGTCATGGACGAGATGCGACCGTTCAAATACTGACAAGGACAGGACGAGGAAGCACACTGCAGCATGGTTTGGTCGAGGTGGGCAAAGCATGTGATTTGCCTCCACAAGTGTCCATGATGGCCCTGGTACATCAAAAGTTGTCACATGATTGGCATTGCTCGACAAGAAGCCAATGCGATTAATCACCAAACATTGTCTTGCGGTTAAGAGAGATCCCGCGCATTGAGTAGATATCCCGTTTGGACGTAGTTGTGCGTCGTGGTTGGCGGCCGTGGAAGGTTCGCGCGATCGTTGAAGTTTAGACTCAGGATCATCAAAAGAACTCGGTGATGAAAGGGCCAGCATGACGAGGTCTGGGATGGCATGGCTTCTCTGTTGCATTCTGCAAACGACCGAGTAGCGTCGGTGACGGGCGAGGATTCGACAGAGGACCAACTCACTTTTCGATTTGTCTCTCTGTCGTCTGTAGCTGCTTGTACAGCGCACACAACAGAACACATATACTAGCATGTATCATTCAATCAAGGGTTCATTTAGTTCTCGAATTGAAACCTTGGACATCCATCGCTTCCTCACACGTACCGCCTTCCGCTTTCGGACCGGCCATCGACCAATGCACAACTGTTTCGTTCTAGAGCGGTGAGCGGGAGCAACAGTCGCAAACTCTTCGAAGTATATATGTACAGCTCGTTGCTGGCAACCAGGAGCGCACAACTCGTGCGTACTACTCAAATCAATTCCTTGTAAAAAATGATATGGAATAATGTTTCCGGGGTACAGTTCATAAATCAACCTCTTTGAAAAATTGTGACTGTGTTGTGTCGACGCCTCCAACTACCATCACGAGCTGTTGCCGTAGCGTTTCCCGAGAGCCCCCGACGCTGCGTAATGCCTCTGGCCATTCGACAGCGCGATTACTGTACTCGGTTGATAACTTGATTCCTCGCGCCGCTCAGACTTTGGAATTTTGGTGTCAGCCTGTACTGTATCATGACATTGAAGTGGCGACAAGCGTTAGAGGGGCACAGTTGCACAAGAAAAACAGCAAAGGTCACCCAGTGGTAGTCGTTCACAAATTTGGGATAAAAATGGCGACATCGCATCCTGAACACATGAGCAAATTCCGCTACTGATCTCCTCCCCCGACTTGGACATACAGAGATCCACCAGATTTCGCTCCACCTTCAAAATATATATTCTAACACACATTTGGAAACTCAAAAAAAGCACAAACAAAATATTGTAAAGGTGATGTTGGGCTCAGTTGAGCAAACTTGCAATCGAACGGCCTGAGGTGATCCGCACCGAATGAAGCTGATCGAATAGCGCTTCACGAGTAACAATACCCGTGTGGCTCCAGCAGTTTCGAATTTTCTGCCGTTGATGTCACGCACTCCCAAGGTGTCTTTAAGAACGCGTTGCCTTGAAGTAGGCTCGAATTTAGTTCTTGTCATTAATGGTCAATCGCTTGTTTCGCGGCTTAATGGTATCCTTAATTTTGCTGAATGCCTTTTCCTACTTGTCATCGACGCTGCCTCACATTTGAAATTTCAAAGCACGACAGCGCGTTCAAATGCCCTCTGAAAACTTAATGTTGAAATCGTATTACGGTACAGTGTACAGTTCATACATTTTGAGTACCAGAGAGCAAAATGTGGTGGACCTCTGTATCTAAAAACATGTCATTTTCGTAGTTCATAAAATCAAGGGGTTACAATATACAATAACATCTCTTCCAAATGTAATACATCCATTTGAATGCTCAAATCCGACACATCCGTGTCAAGAATACCTCTTCATCGCCAACATTTCACAACAGTCGAAGGTGCGAGAGAACGCGAAGCGTCACGCACCCGCTCCATTGCAAACATTAAGTTCAAATTTTTCAATATGGATTTTGGACTCGGTTTAATTATAATTTTATTTATAATGTATACTTGGTTAAGAGATGTCGTTAGAGAAGCTGTTTATGAAGGTCAACATACATTTAAAGTACAATTAGGTTTAAGAAATGGTATGCTTTTATTTATTTTAAGTGAAGTTATGTTTTTTTTTGGTTTTTTTTGGGCTTTTTTTCATTCAGCATTAGCTCCAACTCCAGATATTGGTTCAGTTTGGCCACCTTTAGGTATACAAACTATTGATGCTTGGGGAATTCCTTTATTAAATACTATTATTTTATTAAGTTCAGGTGCAACAATAACTTGGGCACATCATTCTATTATTGTAGGTTCTAGACAAAATGTTATTTTAAGCTTAATTTTAACAATTTCTTTAGCTATTTTTTTTACATTTATTCAATGTTTTGAATATATAGAATCATCTTTTACTATTTCTGATAGTATATATGGTACAACTTTTTTTTTATTAACAGGTTTTCATGGTTTACATGTTATTATAGGAACAATTTTTATAATAATAGGTACTATAAGAACAATTAAACATCATTTTACTAGACAAAATCATTTTGGTTTTGAA
>NW_008580199.1:269241-269740 GCF_000520115.1 Aphanomyces invadans | reverse complement strand
GTCCAATTTCGCCGGCGTAGCAAACAAATTGTCGTCCAACGCGTCGTTAACTGTGATGAGTTCAGCGTGGGGCATGCCGATGGCGGCGAGTTTCGAGGGTTCCGCGTCAGCGTCGCGGGAAGCAAGATGCGAATGAGCGGAATGCGGAAGCGGTGGGGGTTCTTGCCTTCTGCCCGGCGGATTGTTACAAGTCTACAAGCAAGTCAGACGATGTGCCGAGGAGAAAGCGGGTCATTTGGCCATCACCCCCAAAGTGTCGTTGAAGTGTCCCGCCGACTCGGTTGACGACAACGATGAAGCCGATGCAAATTTGGAAAGCGTTGACAACTCGAGTCGAAGCGGCCCGTCGACTGTTGTGGGCCGATTCGCGTCATGGAGCCGCTGACATTCGCCCCCGCAACTCGGGCGGTACTGCTGGGCTTTCTCGCCGCAGTACCGCTAGTGGTGGTAAGCTACATCCGATTGTTGTGCTACTCCAACGACATGGCCGTAGATACTG
>NW_008580199.1:259959-261965 GCF_000520115.1 Aphanomyces invadans | reverse complement strand
TCCATGAAGCTGGAGAGTGTTTTCCTTACCTTCCAGGCTGTTATTCGGTTGGTCCTCGAGAAGAAAGGTGGCAATCAGTTCCAACTTCCTCATCTCAGTTAGGATGCCTTGCGTCGCGCCGGGACCCCTGTGGTCAACGTGTCGTGCCCTACGTCACTGTTGCTCTGAGCGTGCCGACTTCCCCAAGAGTGTTTTTAACCAATTACATGCATGGATTTCATTTTTGAGCCAATCAAATTGCAATGTTGCCAGTAAAGTGGTAAAAGTGTGATTTTCAAATGTTGCCAGTAAACTCGAACAGAGGAAGTACATAACTTTACAGACATTCAAAGTTTGAATTATTCCAAAGCACTCATTCATTATTCGTTCATATTTGCCGCTAGAGCGATGGTCATTGCGCATGAATAGAGCAGTAGAAGCGGTACTCAACTACTCAAGTACGTCATCGACTGTCATTCAGTTATTGTGGTCAACAAGTTGGATTGTCACATCTCCCAAGCGTCGTACGACAAGGTGTCATCGGAACAATTCAGTGTATACGAGCCTTGTCCAAGAACGCCGCTAGTGTTTACCAGTCATTGGATGCGGGTGTAATGGCCCCTCTCAAGCGCAAGTTGCGCTGAATGTGGCTCCACGACGCTCCTGTAGTAACAACGGCAAAAAGACGCATAGCTACTGTATGACCATGCGCACGATTGCAGCGTGGGAGGAGATGTCATCTTCACTGATCCGTCGCTTATTTGAGAAGGCAATTCCTAGTGTACCCTATAAACATTAACAGTAATGGAGTTTCACGGTCATTAAAATTCGGCGTGTAATAGTTTCTTGTCGTTGATGTCGAAAATGGGATTATTTTGTCCAACTAAGCGACAGTAGCACTCATGGCCAACAATTTACCTCCTCTGACCCAAAATTGTACACTGTACGGGAGTTGGTTTCTTGACCTGTCACTCCTAAATAGAATCTAAAGATTACATCCTGATGTTTAATGATTTATTAATTTAGAGAGTTCCAACGTGACGGAATGTGTGTCTAGCCATGGTTGATTATAAGGTTGATACTAGATCGAGCTGGCGTTAACACATTGAAGGGCTAGGTGCCAATTTTGCCGTCTTACCAAACTCCAGTGTCCTCGACAAATCCCGGGATGCGCGATCGCAGTGAGGAACTCAACTTTAGTTTAAAATCTCTTACTCATCCGCTCGGGGATGCCAAGGACAAGGTAAAATTTGCGTTTCTGCAACGTCATATAGAGCCATTTCTCGTCAATGTGGATTAAAAGTCCAACATTTCGTTGACTTTTGGTACTTTAGGGCAAGTTTTGCACCAAGACCGCTAGCCAGCTAGCCAAGTACACCAACATGGATCTGTAGCAGCAGTTCGCAGAGGATGGCCTCTCGCTCCATGTTGGGCATGTCCCGCCTAGATGGCACCATTAATTACTACCGTTGAGTGAAATATGTGCATCTGGATGATTAGTGTATACACCACGACTACGCTCGTCACCAAGATAGTTTGTGCGGTCCAAATGACGAACAAGATTTGCAAGTAGATGAAGAACACAATGGACGATGATATTGCTTTATTGAGCGATATTAGACGACGGAGTGGAAAACTCGAAACTAGTTACCCACGACATTTTCCACGAGTGGAGCAAAGAGCCCAAACACTACGCTATCTTCAACCATGAATACTTCGTGGACTGGTTTGGCACGTAGCTCGACCAATTAGAAGCTCTGGGGAAAGGGTCGTCGTTATCGTCATGGACAACGGATATATCTATATGCCGCCGACCCCCCAAAGTATGCATGGGCCAAGTCACGACTGCGGGTTAGTTGCAACCATAACGGTATTCCCTACAACGTGGACGAAGTAAAAATCCCCTGTCATAAAACCTGCGAAACACATCGAGAGCAATATCGTCCCAGTTGCGATGGCCATGGTTACATCGCGAGGGTATTATGTTGCGTACACACCACCGTACCATTCCGACTTGCGGCCAATCG
>NW_008580199.1:247719-248939 GCF_000520115.1 Aphanomyces invadans | reverse complement strand
TTTAGCCTGCTAGCCAAGTACACCAACATGATCTGTAGCAGCAGTTCGCAGAGGATGGCCTCTCGCTCCATGTTGGGCATGTCCCGCCTAGATGGGACCATTAATTACTACCGTTCAGTGAAATTGCGATCAAACTACCTCCACGAGTAAAGAATGTATGCGCATGGTGTACTTTATTATTTTGAATCTTGTAAGTGATATGAGATCGCTGTAGCGATGGCACAATATAATCGATTTGCTGTAATATTTCCCGCATTTTGCGAAATTTATTCACCAATCCTCAATCACGCCGCAATGTTTGATTGGCCAACGCTTCGTCCTGCCGAAATCACATAAACAAGATCTTCAACGAGGAGTTGCGTTGCTCAACAGAAACGTTCACGAAAGGAATAACTGAGAACTCATACAGCGTGTAGGACGGCAACCTTCACGAAAGGAACAACTGAGATCTCATACAACGTGTAGGTCCGCTTGCCGGGTTCAATTGGGGCTGCTGTCATACAACCAGGGGTCGCTTACTCATACAAAAGGGCGGAGCGAGTTCTTGTGGATATGGGATGCATCAATCGATGCAGCTCGTTGAGCTGGAACGAACTATGCGCACGAATTCTTTCTAAACGTAATGTCCTTCAAAACATTCTACTTCAAAGTTTTGATTGATTCCCAATTTGACACCTTTGTACTGACATACTGCAACTTGTCATGAGAAAAGGCGCCATAACATTAATAATTTATACGACTTCACGTGTGTATGTACCATCGCGGACATCCTGTCCATTTTTAACATTCCACGACATGGTCCGACCGCCGCCAACGATTGCCATGGCCGAGTTCAACAAGATATGTGGGTAGGTCAAGCAGTGTCGCCCAATTAGCCGAACTATAGAAGAACGCCACGACATTTTACGACGCCACGCTCCATGAAGGCGTGGAGGAACATCTGGCCGCATTGCACGTTGGTGTCAGCGTGTCGTACTGTGCGCCAGTTTTTGGTTCGTGTAGGTTTCAAACGGAACAAAACAAAAGGTCAACTGATCTTCGCGTTGGCGAAACACAATGCAATGCTCCATGATAAATACGTTGCAAATATAGTGTCAACCATATTTTGCGAAATTCCACCACCGGATGTGCATCTGGATGATTAGTGTATACACCACGACTACGCTCGTCACCAAGATAGTTTGTGCGGTACAAATGACGAACAAGATTTGCAAGTAGAT
>NW_008580199.1:235377-237530 GCF_000520115.1 Aphanomyces invadans | reverse complement strand
GCACACCTAGGCTCTCCAACCAGCACGAATCAACTTTACACGTGCACCCCCCCGTGCGAAGCCGGGTCATGAACACTAGTATAATAGAAAGCAGAACCAGTTTCCCATGCCTGTCCTGAGAGACCTTGTTGATCTGGATTGAACTCGAATCAATCCTGAATCCTCGATGACCTCATCACAACTCCCAGAAATTCCATAGTACTCAGTGTCTGATTGAATACTCCCAACCTTCCTGGGCACTGTTTAACATCGCAAAACCGTACAATCTGCCGAGCGTATGAGAAAATGCAAAGGTTAAACTTAGCTGCCAAAAGGTTTATCCCGACCAAGAGCACGATAAAGAGTTAAATACCCGGTTAAAACGTGTCGAAGGGGGTAAAAGGGGTGGGTATTTATTGATCTTTTACCCTTTTAACTATTTTCCTGTCCAAGGTCAGTCAAACAAGTAACTTTGCGACGCAGGAGACGACGAAGCAGAGAGGTAGAGGTTGCCACGTCCACGACTAAGAGCAATGCGTTGCATTCGACGATGGCGGGACTTTCGCTGCACTTCAGCACGCTTCGTTGCGTTGGCTCGGGCCATTGCCTCATAACGGGCAAGAACAGAACGATATCACAAACTGTCTGCTTCACGCAGTGGCATCAATGACAGATGAAAATTGGTTAGAGCAAACGAGAGACGTTGCATCTCATCGTAAACACCTTGATTCCATGCAAACGTCGAGTAGGAAATTTTCCACAAGCTGCACACACGACCAAAAAAATTCTCCACAAGAACTCTGTCCGACGAAACTCGGCGGTTGCGAGCAATGTCCTCCTGGTTCAGCAGACCACGTGGTGGGTTCTTCTTGAGGTGAATCGCTCGAAGGTCTGCAGCTGCACCGTAGTAGCCCTTGTCGACAAGCATCGCCCAGATGTCGGGGTGGTCTTGTGCTTGTTCTCCATGGTCGGGCACCAAGAGCTCTTCCACCGACTTGGTCAAGGCATGGCGATGGTTGTCAATGCGAGAGCGCAGGGTGGTGAGGTCTGCTACTGAACCTGAAGAGTGAAATGAAAGGTCGGGGTGGATGCGTGTTAGTGGCGCGAATGCAATTGCATTGGCGGGAGCCAATTGAATTTCTGAACGCGTAAAGACCCTTGAAATTCTATTGGTTGACGCTCATTTCACATCATACCACGATATGATCAGTTGACAGGTTTCTGAAGAATTTGAACAGCTTTTTGGAAGGAAGGTGGTGTCTGACAAATTAACGGGAAGTGTCGAAGGATTGTGAGATCTAATATGTTCACAAGTCCATTTGTTAAACACTATTCAGTATACTTGCGAGTAGTATGTGATTGTGGACTCGATATCTGGTTTCGAAGCCGAATGATATGGCTGTTGTTCACCCTCCTGAAACTCGCATAACAATTTTGTGTCGGGCACGACCATCACGAAAGTAACCCAACAATGCACATATCAATACAAATACAATTGCACCACCAGGTGAAATTTTCTGTCACCTACTAACACTTCGTGCGACGGAATTGACGTTGGAGCGACTGTAATGGCTGACGTCCTCCCATTCACAACGCTACTGAAGTTGCCGCATGTCGAGACATGTTGAAAAACCGATCCTTACATGGGTTGGCTGAGACCCCCACAGGCGACTGTACGAAGTGGCATTCCTGGAGTGGGATTTGTGGGGGCCGCCCATCTTTACGCCACTGGTATCATGTTCACGAACACACATATCACTCTCATAATAAATTTAGATAAGTTATTTAATATTTATATGATAATTATTGGTTTGTTTTCATTAACATAAGCATGCGCTTTTACGTTTTTTCTCGGCCTCAATTCCCACGATTTTCGTTTGCACCTGGAGCCGGCTTGCACCCCCGTCGAGGTGATAATAGAATTCACTCAGTCCAATATTTCGTTGGTTTTCTCGACATGCAACTACTCAGGTCGACGAGTACACCGGCTTGACTTCGGACGTGAGCTCCGTGTACTGGACGGCTTCCTTCTTTGCTTGTTGCGCGGCCACCACGCGCCAACCCACCAACGCCACCACCACCAGTGCAACGCCGCCCAACGCCCACCACAGATACACCGCTGTGTCTTGGGTCGCCGCCACTGGGGCCGTCAAGTCCGCACCACTCAAATACTC
>NW_008580199.1:234419-235277 GCF_000520115.1 Aphanomyces invadans | reverse complement strand
TTTCATAAAGAGTATTCTGTTTGAAGGAGTGTAATCAATTCCATTGTATTCAGAAGAATTCGCGGAGCATTACAACAATTTTTTATGAAAAAATTAATTCATAAACATGCAAATTGTAAAAAAGGTCGGTCAATGCGTTCGACCACTGTGAACTCGAATCAATCCTGAATCCTCGATGACCTCATAACAACACCCAGAAATTCCATAGTACTCAGTGTCTGATTGAATACTACCAACCTTCCTGGGCACTGCTTAACATCGCAAAACCCTACAATCTGCCGAGCGTATGAGAAAATGCAAAGGTTAAACTTAGCTGCCAAAAGGTTTATCCCGACCAAGAGCACGTTAAAGAGTTAAATACCCGTTTAAACGTGTCGAAAGGGGTAAAAGGGGTGGGTATTTTATCGGTCTTTTACCCTTTTAACCTTTTCCCTGTCCAAGGTCAGTCAAACAACGACTTTGCGACACAGGAGACGACGAAGCAGAGAGGTAGAGGTTGCCACGTCCACGACTAATAGCAATGCGTTGCATTCGACGATGACGGGACTTTCGCTGCACTTCAGCACGCTTCGTTGCGTTGGGTCGGGCCATTACCTCATAACGGGCAAGAACAGAACGATACCACAAACCGTCTGCTTCACGCAGTGGCATCAATGACACATGGAAATTGGTTAGAGCAAACGAGAGATATTGAATCTCATCGTAAACAACTTGATTCCACGCAAACGTCGAGTAGGAAATTTTCCACAAGCTGCACACACGACCAAAAATGTTCTCCACAAGAACTCTGTCCGACGAAACTCGGTGGTTGCGAGCATAGTCATCCTGGTTCAGCAGACCACGTGGTGGGTTCTTCTT
>NW_008580199.1:233681-234319 GCF_000520115.1 Aphanomyces invadans | reverse complement strand
CGGGATTACGTAGGTCTCCAGGACGCTGCAGATGAATCAGGCGTGGCGGGGTACGAGCAAGTGCTACCCGACATCGGCCATGCATCGTTCGACGATGACAAAGCCTGCGACCATCGATCGATTAAGCAGCCGCAACTCGTCCAACAACCACGTAGACGACGACTGTGGTCTTTGGCACCAGTAGAAAAGCAAATTGACGGCTTATAAAATCTTCGTTGCATAACATTTTGAGTGCACCGTTTCGGAGTTCCCAAATCGTGTAATGAGTTATTACCTCACATACATCGCTGTGCAAAGTAATTGAATTGTAAACAACCCCTGGAATCTGCCCACGACTTGATTCAGGTAAATTGTGTGAAATGTTGAAAGTTTAACTAAGCGACAGTAGCACTCATGGCCAACAATTTACCTCCTCTGACCCAAAATTGTACGGGAGATGGTTTCTTGACGTGTCACTCCTAAATAGAAGCTAAAGATTGCATCCTGATGTTTAAGGATATATTAATTTAGAGAGTTCCAACGTTACGGAATGTGTGTCTAACTATGGTTGATTATAAGGTTGATACTAGATCGAGCTGGCGTTAACACATTGAAGGGCTAGGTGCCAATTTTGCCGTCTTACCAAACTCCAGTGTCCT
>NW_008580199.1:223727-224871 GCF_000520115.1 Aphanomyces invadans | reverse complement strand
CGCGTCTTTGGGGTACGAAAACTGGTTGCATGCAGCTTGGCCATAGATAAAGCACTCAAACATGTACAGCCCATGCAAGGGGCGGGTCGCAGGAACCATGTGGCCCGCCCCCTTGATCGTTGTAAACGTGACGTTGGTGTACGTTTCGGTGTAGCCAGCGAGTTGCTTGTCTGGGCCGAACCAGGCCTTCCACTTGTCCTGGACCTGGAGCTTGAGCCCTTCGGCCGTAAGCCACCGCTGGGTCCCGATGAAGTTGACGACTGAATCGGCGTCTCCACTGTAGATGAGCGCTTTCAACCCCGCTTGCAAGATGGTCGGGTACTTTTGCAGCGACGACGGGGTGCGGTGGTAGTTGAGGTCAGCGCAGTCCACCCATGCGACGTGACCGCCTTCAACGTGAATAGCGTTCTGGACCACATCCAATTGCAGGTACGCCGCGGCAAACTGGTCTTGGCACGGGCCAAACTACCACAGACAGGGCAAGCGTGAACTTATAGGACTGAATCGATCGGATGGTTGGGCAGCGGCGACAACCAAGCAATGAAACGTACCTCGCCACGGTGGGTGTTGGGGCGGATGTTGTAATTCTGAAGGGCGCTAGCCTGGCCATTCTTGAGCAGGCACACGTCGCCGTAGATGTAGTACGGGTTGAGCGAGTCGCCGTCAACTGCAGCCAACACTTCGTCAACAACTTGGTTGCACGACGCCGAGCAGTTGGGGCCGTTGCGCGTGCACTGCCACAAAATGTCTGTGGGACATGCGGCATGCACAGCGCGGTAGCTTTCGATGGATATGAGACCATGCGAGTACAAGTAGTCCATCTTGGCGCCGCCTGCGACCCACGCATGAGCTGGCGATATCCGTCGACATGACACATACCGTCAACTTTGGAATCCGTGAACGGGTTCCCGATAGCAAACCCCGTCAAGTTGAGGCTCGCGATCGGTTTGTGCACCAGCTTGGCCGTCAGATACGGGATATACACGCCGGCGTAGCTTTCGCCCGTGATGTAAAACTCGCGGTGCTTGTACGTCGGGAATTGCTCGAGAAATTGCTCGAGAAACTCGTACGCACGGTCCGTCGTAAAGTCGTCGTTGTACTCGGAGTCCTTGAGCACGGGCTGGCTGAACCCGACGCCCGCTGG
>NW_008580199.1:216559-218612 GCF_000520115.1 Aphanomyces invadans | reverse complement strand
GCAATGTGGCCAGCGTACTGGTCAAAGTTGATGGGCTTGGGGTCGTTGTAGCCAGGAAGCGACGTGATCTTGTGCTCTGGCTTGGTGGTGAACATGCTGCCGCCATTGACGAAGGCTGCCGCAGCCAACGCACCTCCGACCACACTCGTCCACATGGTGGAATTCGAAAATGATGCTAGGCCGCCTTTCGTGATATGAATTGTAGTAATCCTAATCCAAAATAGTGCCATACTACAATCCAACCATGATGGGGACGGTGGTGAGCCAAATTCACCGTGGCATCGACCAAACGTTCGTGTGGCACTCGCTTGGATACAGCAACAACTCAGGATTGGAGATCGACGGCCGCCGCACCCGGCGGGTCCGCTTCATGCGTCGACCCCGAAACCCGCCTGCCTTGCACTTGGATGGCTACACTAGCACCACCTACTGCACCACAACGACACGAGGTTTCACCACGCAAGCGGATATCGCCACAACTGCTGCACGTGGCTTCCATCCAAACGTTTGCGGCGACGCCATGGTGCCGAAAAGACGCACCAACATATTCCTCGGACCATTGCCGTCCGTCGCTCCCTTGATCCGTCCGTGAAATCACCGACCGCGCCGTTGTTGGCTGTGAAAGAGGCGGGTCACGCCTGTGCAGGGCCTCGCAATGTCCATGCAAGATCGAACGGTACAGCACAGCCCAAACCATGCAGATGCACTTGAACATTTCATCCCCCCTTTCAACGACTGGCGCACACCGACATCCCACACGCCGTCTGCATAGTCTCCAATGGTGGCACCTGTACTTGCCTTGTATTCGAGCCCACTTGCACGCGGGCGATAGATGGTAAGGCGATGCTGCCGCCGTGGGCCGCTGGCTGGCTCCTCCAACCGTGGGTTCTGTTTTGTGCATCCTGGCTTTCCTCCGTGCCATGGAGCCGCGGCATCGCCGTCAACCCAAATTGTCAGGAGCACATCAATTGTTTAGCAAATTGTAGCTGACGCCCTTTACGAGCTGGCCGCGATCGGCTTGGTCTCCAATTCGGTGTATTGACTAAACTGGTTGACGTACAAGCGCCAGCCCAAGAGCGCCAGGGCCACGATACCAACGAGACTGCCAACCACCCACCACACGTAGCCGTCGGCAGGGGCCATGGAAGAATCGGCACCACTCAAATACTCGAGCGCGTCCTTCGGGTACGTGAATGTTGCGCATTGGTGGTCGCCGTACACAAAGCACTCAAACATGTACAACGCGTGCAGCGGGCGCGTGGCAGGGACCATGTGGCCAGCACCCTTGATGGTCATGAACGTCAGGTTTGTGTATCGGGTCGAGTACCCCGCCAGTTGCTTGTCGGGGCCGAACCAGCTCTGCCACTTTTCCCGCACGGTCAAGTTGAGCCCTTGCGTCGTGAGCCATCGCTCTGTCCCGAGAAAGTTGACGTTCGAGTCGGCATCCCCACTGTAGATGAGCCCCTTCAACCCGGCTTGGAGAATCGTCGAGTACTTTGGCAAGGCAGACGCACTGCGCGTGTAGTGCGTCGACACGTTGTCCGAACAATCGGACCACTCGGTATGTACAGCGACGTGAATCGCATCTTGCACGGCGGCGAGCTGCAGATACGCCACAGTGTACATGTCTTGGCAAGGGCCCACCTACGCCAGTCGTCGTCCCATGGTACACACGCACGTGATGTGCGCCTTTAGAAAAGCCTACCACACCGCGATGGGTGAGCGGTCGAATGGACTTGTCGAGGAGAGTGTGCGCTTGCTTGTTCTGGAGCTTGCACACGTCGCCAAAGATGTAGTACTGGTTGAGGTCGCCCGCGTTTTCCCATTCCGAGCTCGCAATGCTTTCCTCCAACGTCGCCAGGCATTCAGGAGTACAGACACCGCCGCCTTTACGTGTTCCATGAGCATGACATCGGGAGATCGAGACAAGAACCGACCGTAAACGCAGTTGGCGACGCCCTTGTCGCCGCACACTTGCCGCCCGCGGTTGTACAGCTCGATCGAGATCAACCCGTGCGAGTAAAAGTAGTCCATGTATGCCGACGCTACAGCT
>NW_008580199.1:205889-207392 GCF_000520115.1 Aphanomyces invadans | reverse complement strand
CTCGATTCCGACTCGACGAGCCAGTAAAACATCTTTTGGCCATTGCTCGGCAGCGCAATGTGGCCAGCGTACTGGTCAAAGTTGATGGGCTTGGGGTCGTTGTAGCCAGGAAGCGACGTGATCTTGTGCGAGGTGGCGGTGGTTGCCGTCGCTGACGCTGCCGCGACTGTCGCCACGAGAGCGGTTGCATAGGCCATCTGCATGTTGCGGTTCAAAAGGCACAATGGTCTCCCCCTGCTCAAGCATTACTATTAGTAGCCCAGCATGTATTGGAATGGTTACTTAGTATGGCACTGGAGAAATTGCACGTCCACTGTAGCAGCGGAGAAACCCGCCGCTGGGTGCTTGGTAGTAACTACTAGACCGTTTAGTGACCTACTCAACACCAGCTGGTGGGTGGTCCGATTCAGCTTGTCGCCCGTGCCGCCACGTGGTCCGCACACGCCGAACGTATCCATTCATGCGCATCACGGGACTCTGCTCTACAAGTTCGTTTGCATCAACTCGGTCTGGCCTTGATCGGCTTTCTCCATATTTCGCTGCTGCAGTCAAGTTGACGTTGTTCTGTCCTGTGGGTTTTAGTGCCTTCAACTAAATCGTCCAATCGGAGGCCGCACTGGAGCCCCGTCAAAGAACCTACATTCACGAAATCAGGAATGTGTGTTTTTACTTTGTGCCTGCAGAAAGTGCAGCAACATCAGCCCGAGCCCTACTTTCATCGAGTGGAGGCGGCGCGGGAGGCGCAGACTATCGCGCGCCGCCACAAGTTCAGCATGTCGACATTGTACAGGTGCAGAGCCGCCAACCGAAGCCATGGAAGTGCCCACCGGCAACAACCGTAGGGTGCGAGCCATGGTGTACCCACAGACTTTTGCGACGCTTTCGGGGCTGCATAAAGCTATCGCAACATCCAACCCTTCCTGGCGACGACTCGACCAATGTCGTGATTTCGACGCGGAGTGAAGAAACATGGGATCTGCCCTGAATGCTCCCACAACGTAAGCACCACCAACACACAATGGGCCTGTTCCCGATGAGTTTCAACTTTTCGCCCACCTTCTTCCCACACTCGCCATGACAACTGACCCCGTTCATACCAACTCGTGTTCGGTAGTGGCTGACGCCATCGTATGGTTCCATGCATCGCAGGCGACTTGACGCACCACAATGATGTAGAATGGAGCGACGAGCTATGGTGCTGAATGTGGGGTGTGTCATGGAGAAAGTGAGCTCGATGGCGGATGCAGCCCGGGTAGAGGTTCGCTTCCAAATACACGGTCACATTTCATACGCATCCATCCATTCACATGCAAAATGGTTTACCATCCGTTGAAATAGATCTATCGACAGGGAGGCAACCTCGGTGTCGACGGCAACTCATGTCCAACTCATGCCAGGATGTTGGGCAGGTTGCGGTGTCCGCAGTGTAGATTACGCCAGTGCCGACGTCATGGTCTCGCCAGCCGTCTTGTGCCTTGGTGGCCATCACATGAGATTTCATCA
>NW_008580199.1:191842-195634 GCF_000520115.1 Aphanomyces invadans | reverse complement strand
CTGCACATTTAATATTGACTTCGTGACACAAAATGTTACAGGTATTTAATTCAAGAGAATTTGCTACTGAAATTTGATTGGCTATCACAACCTGCTCATAAATTGGCACATGCCCATAAATTGGCTCGTTACGTTACACGGTCGCATTTCATACGCATCTATCCATTCACATGCAAAATGGTTTACCATCCGTTGAAATAGATCTATCGACAGGGAGGCAACCTCCGTGTCGACGGCAACTCATGCCCAACTCTGTGGACTCCATCCTCCAACTCTCCGCGAAATCTGCCAGTCCGCGCAGTGCTCAACGCTGACCGAGCCTTTCGTAGAATAAGCGGTCAACCAGTACACCGCGTCACGGGGCCCAACTCGGCGCAGCAGGTTCATTTTGTACAACGAGCTTTGTTACATTTTAAAGCGATTGCTGCGCCACGTCACGGCGATAGCCAGCGCGATCATGGCGCTACCGAAACCTTGAACAGGGACACCATTTCGTCCGCTTCATGCAATATTGCCAGAACAAGGCCATCGACACGAGATGTTGGGTGATGGACTCACCACCAGTCATGCCAGGATGTTGGGCTGGTTGCGGTGTCCGCAGTGTAGATTACGCCAGTGCCGACGTCATGGTCTCGCCAGCCGACTTGTGCCTTGGTGGCCGCCGCATGAGATTTCATCAAATGGAGCTTCTGTTCGAGCAAATAGCGCATGAAAGGCTTCAATCATGGACATTCCCGGTGGCCACTGATAGCGATTCGTTTGGTATTTGCGTGTTTGGCAGGAGCGGAAGGCTGTGCGAGGATACTGGAAGCACGTGGTCAGCGAAGTTACTGGAAGCTCATGGTCAAGTTGCCTTGTGTGCACTACCCGTCACCCCGAAACCCCAAAGGTCAACAGCTTCAGCTCGGCCATGGAGCGATAGAACTTTTCCACCAAGTCGGCCGCTTCGTCCATATCCAGTTGGACCATCTAGCTGCTGAGCAAGCCGACAGAGCCAACGAGCACAATGCCACATTTTCTTGTGCTTCGACAAGGCCGCTTCCATGTCGCATTGCACAACGGTCGTACGGGTGGAAAAAAGGGGTTTGCGCTTTACTCGGGCACTTACCAAGCCCATCGTCGTTCCATGACCAGTGAAAACTCATCATGATGTCAGATTGTTTAGGAAGCGGGGGAAGTCAACAACACCTCCGAACATTCTTTCGTCTTGTACGTGTGCAATGGGCGCCGCCGTTTTCCAAGACGATTGCCACAGCCTCACAACAAACCGATCCGCGATGTGGCTCGGTTACCCTCGACCAGCGGGGAGCCGTGGACCGGATGCAATTCGCAACGTGATGCCTGATGGCTGTCGAGCGGAAGGTAGACCCACGAAGTTGACAGAACTCACAACGACCGACGTGGCAGTGCTCACACATGTAAAAGATCCACAAAGATTGTATACAGATTCGATTGCGTCGCGCACTCCTAATAGAACGCAATCCCCTGTTCCCATCCGCAGGACGCAGCCTGGGCGATCGTCATGCAATACGATTTGGACTTGGTCTTGTCGCAGCACAAGTAAAACTTGGCCCCCTTCGTCTTGGCGTTGTGGGCGCTCTGGTGGAAGTGCTGGCGGTTGGCGCTGTCGCAGTCGCCGACGGTTTTCGGTTTGTTCATGGTGGCGTCGCACCAGCAGTTGGATTTCTTGGGCGATGCGAGGGGGCATGCCTCGACAGGGGCCACAACGAGAGTCGTAAGCGCAAGTGCAAGCAAGATCCAGGCGCGCATGGTTTGAGATGTGGCGAGAAGATTTCAGAATGAAGTGGTCGCGGCCGGCGGGCGACCTTTGACATGCTGTGCGGCGATTACACCTCAGTGGACTCTCCACTTTGCGGCCGCATGAACAGCACATTGTTAGCTACTACTAGTAGCTGGGTGCAGCGAACGACGGAACTTGTACATAGTAGTACTAGACCGACTTCGTGAACATCTAAATTGTAGACATATCCTTTAAAATTTATCTTGATGGATGTCGGCCAATCCATGATGACGCCCAAGCCACGTGCGAAGGCATGCCCTGTGAAGGCGCTTGGTTACAAATGCATTGCCACAACATGCTGGCATGCATGCGAGAGTGATATCTTCGAGGTCGAGCAGTACTTTGGTCGTGTATGTTTCGTCGTGGGCTTTGAACGCAATCAAAATCTCGGAATTTTGACCGATGCCAGATCAACTTGGACCGTTCATAATAAATTCAATTTCCAGTTACACCATTTACTCTATACAAATCTCAAGATAATTCTATAGTGTCGTTGTCGGTACTGAAAACGTGCCACCACACAATAGTTCGTTTGCAAGGGCTGTACATTTTCGTAAAAATAGTCACAAAAATCGGAGCTCCAGCCACCTCGATCCGCTCCAGCTCAGGCAGCACATCCCGGTGGAGGCTGCACCACAAAGCACCCCACGCATTTTGTACCACGAGCATGATCTCGCTATGCCTTGTCGCTACGGGAAAAAGGGCTGTGCGACCGAGTCGGCAAAATGTTCGTCAATAATACTCGAATTTTATCCTTCCACATGAAACTATGGAATGACGATGTGCAGCGATTGTGCAACGTTCACTCGCCTTCGCTGCCGCGTCGTTGTGCGCTGTGGCTAAGAAGCGGTCTGGAAATCGAGCACGTGTCGACTTGAAACTGGGAGCTGCTGTGGTGTCAACATTCCAAACCCACGCAGGCGTGTTTGTCCAGGCAGAGTCGCTGAAGCAACAGGGAGTGAGAGATGGTAGGGGGCGTCGTGTACACTACAACAAAACGAACGGTACCTCGGAAGTGAATTTCTCCGAATTCCTGCTGCTCTGGAGGGCGTTCGACACGCAGCTCGCGATCGTCGTCGATTGTGATGGCGTTCAGTTGGGACTCAGCGGGCGAGGTGGAGGCCAGTGAAGTAGCCGATTGTCTGGACCGAGTTCGAGCCCGAGATTCACGACTGCCGTGATGTAAACGGCCACTACTTTCGAGAAAGAGTGGAGTGCACGCTAGATGCAGCTACGTATGGCCAAACACATCCCACGGCATCGAGAGGTCGAAATATTGTTTTTCAAATACCTCCTTGCGCTATGATTTCGGATCGAGCACTTGGGCAACCGGGTGCATTGAGCCGTCCGTTGCTGCATGCGGCACTATATATCTACGTCGGAAATACCAAGCATTTCCACAACTCGTTCGAGAACGGCCTTCGACGACAGCGTGCAAGGAGGCCGCCGCCCCCGACTCGTTAGTCCTCGTATTTGTCCTGGAATTTGTCTCCTTTAAAAAACTGCAACAAAATCGTATTGCCCAATCATCATTTCGAAAAAGTTGGAGCTAGTGGTGAGAAATAAATGCCTGCAGCGAAAACCTGGTCAAGTCGAGCTCGAGTTGGCGCACCAAGAACGGGGTATGCATGCCACATATAGCTCTCGCCCGTGATGTACACGTCGCGAGTCTTGTACTGCGGGTACAGCGCGAGAACTTTCTTGAGCAACTCCTCACACGATCGCGTACCGTCCCGGCGTCGCAGTGGTCCAACAAGTACAATTCGGATGGTTGAACCCAACGCGGGTCATCGAGAAAGACCGCGCTCGACCTGCGGCTACACGCATACGGGTTGCTCACATGCCGCTGTGGACACGACATGAACACAGCTCGGTAAAGAAACCACCGAGTGTCGAGCAGTCGGGACTACCCTTTGAGGTACAGCTCCATCAGATCGGTCGACCGACTCGGCTCCGAACAATCAAAGTACATGGACTGTTCAGACTTGCGC